>NC_139552.1:21259670-21339318 GCF_965153285.1 Podarcis tiliguerta
TTTTTATTTTTTATTGGATTTGATTTGATATGTTAATTGGATGTTTTTATTGGAAAATTAATAAACGCTTGAAAAAAAAAAAGAAAATTTGTGATATGAAAAAGGTACCTGGTTTCAGCTGGAAGTTAGGGGGCACTGGTTGGAAGGGTCGGAGTATGTCTGTCCCGAAAGCTTTGCAGGCACGAACAGTACTGAATACAGTCTTGCATATAACTGCCCTCCTACTGTCATGAATAGAAACCATCATTGTGATGGGATGAAGAGCTGCTTGTGCGTAAACTGCAAGTCCCTCAGAGTTTGAACAGGTTCTCAAACCTCTGCCTGTGACGGAGCCCCTCCAGCATGGCTGCGTCAATCGCTAGCAGAATCCGAAAGTGGTTGCTTTCGGAAACGTTTCCAACATAAAAGCTCCTTAACGGAAACACGTCTTCTGGACTCTCTGCGTGACAGTTTCCGGCGAGGAACGGGTGTCCCTATAGGAGGTCCTGAGACCTCCCCACTGTTTTCGCTGGAAGCGTCTCTGAGCCATTCCTCTGACTCTCCTTCCCTTGACGTTCCTATTCGCCCCCTACTGGTTCCCTCTTCAGGTGTAACGTCTCTCTCTACCTCAGAGAGCCTTTGCACCTCCTGTCCTGCCGATGGCAGTTCCCTGACATCCACCTCCCCTCCAGGGCCCCCTTCACCCCCTCCCTTCTCCTCCCCTACGGGTTGGGAGGAGGTAAAACCCCGGAAAGAACCTTCCTCATCGTCTGAAGTTTCGAACACCTTTCTCCACTTGTTGTGGTTCCTAGTCTCTCGGTACTCCTTGTCATCTGAGTCCGTTCCTTCTTCCAACTCCGACTCCGCGAATCCTTCCAGTTCCTCTTCCTCGTCTGTGGTGCCGAAATACTCCCTCCTAAACCTTGCTACCGGTTGTGGTTTCCTCGGGAATCTTTGGTGGAACGTTTCTGTTAAAACCTCGTCATTGACCTCCTCTGCCGTCACCCAGGTGTTTTCTGACTCCGGTTCCCCTTCCCACGCCACTAAATACTCCACCTGATTGCCCTTCCACCTGGAATCGAGGATTTCCGCTACATGGTTACTGCTTTCCCTCTCTTCCAAGACTGGTCCCCTGGTGTACTCCCCTTCACCTCCCCCCTTGTACGGTGACAGTAACGACCTGTGAAACACTGGGTGCAATTTCATGTGGCTGGGTAACCGGAGTTTGAAAGCCACTGGGTTGACCTGCTGAATGACCTCAAAGGGTCCCAACCTCTTGGGTCTTAATTTTTTACAACCCCCCTTGAACGGCAACCCTTGGGTGGACAGCCACACCTGATCCCCCACCCTTATTGTTTCACCTTCCCTTCTGTTCTTGTCTGCCTGCTTCTTATATTGTGCCTTGGCCCTTTCTAAGTTGAGCTGAAGCTGACGATGGATCGCTTCCATCTCTCCTACAAAATGTTCGGCCGCTGGGACGCTCCATCTCTCGCCTCCCTCCCCTGGGAATGCCCTGGGGTGACACCCGTAATTGGCCAAAAAGGGGCTCATCCCTGTGGACACATGCTCCGCATTGTTGTAGGCAAATTCTGCCAGCGCCAGCTTTTCGACCCAATCATTCTCTCTGTCATTGACATAACACCTCAGATATTGTTGGAGGATGCCATTTGCTCTTTCCGCCTGCCCGTTGGTTTCAGGGTGCCGGGCAGTCGAAAAGTTGACTTCCACGTGCAGCAAGCTCATGAGCTTCCTCCAGAACCTGGAAGTAAATTGTTTGCCGCGGTCTGAGATCACCCTCAAGGGGGCGCCGTGCAGCCGGAAGATGTGTTCTACAAACAACTTCGCTGTTTCTTCCGCTGTGACTGCATGTGAACATGCTACAAAGTGGCACATCTTAGTTAACAGGTCCACTACTACCATAATGGCCGTTTTCCCCTTGGATTTGGGCAGATCCGTCATAAAATCTATTGATACCGCTTCCCAAGGCCGTTCTGGCGTGGGTAATGGTTCTAATAACCCTGCCGGCGCCCTTCTTTCCCCCTTGGCCCTCTGGCATTGGTCACACCCTCTTACATACTCCTTTACATCTTCCCTCACCTTGGGCCACCAAAATTCCCTGGTGACCATCCACATGGTCTTTTGTTGTCCAAAATGTCCCGCCGTGGGACTATCATGCAACTGCTTGAGTACCCTCCCTCTCAATTCACCTTCTGGTATATACAGTGCCCCTTTGTAATACAATGCCCCGTTTCTTTCCTCAAAACCCTCCGGGCTCTCACCCTCTCCCCTGAGACCTCTGAGCTTATTCTGGGCATATTCGTCATTTTCCGTTTCCTCTACCAGTTCTCGTCTCCCCACCAGCGCCGCCCCACACACCCAGCGGTCCTCAGGAATGACATGTCTTTCTTCGATTGCCCCCTCCCCCTCCAAATACTCTGGTTTGCATGAGAGAGCGTCCGCCCTGACGTTCTCTGGGCCTGGTACATAACAAATCTCGAAGTGGAATTTGGAAAATTCCTGTGCCCATCTCACTTGTCGTTGGTTGAGTACTCGAGCTGTTCTCCAATACTCCAAATTCTTGTGGTCGGTGCACACTTGCACCTTGTGTTGTGCCCCAATCAATAAATGTCTCCACCTCCGGAACGCTTCGTGAATGGCGAGTAGTTCCCTGTCATACACCGTGTAGTTCCGCTCGAACTTATTCAGCTTCCTCGAGAAGAAGGCACACGGTCTCCACTCCGACGTATTTCTTCCCGGCTGAAGAAGTACCGCCCCTACCGCTCGGTCTGACGCGTCTGTTTCCACTCTCATGGGCTTCTGTAGGTCCACATGCAGAAGTTGTTCTTCCGAGGCGAAAGCCCTTTTCAGTTCTTCAAAAGCTCGCTCCGCCTCCGCCGTCCAAACAAATTTCTTCTTGCTACTGAGGCAGTCGGTGATGGGCGCCGTCAAGTGTGCAAAGTTCTTGATGAACTTCCGAGAAAAGTTCCCAAACCCCAGGAATCTTTGCACATCCTTCTTGGTCTTCGGTGTCTTCCATTCCAGCACCGCCTGGACCTTGCCTGGATCCATGGCCAATCCTTTGTCTGACAAGCGGTACCCCAGGAATTCCACCTCCTTGGCATGAAACTGGCACTTCTCCAGTTTCACCCACAGCTGATTGGCTTGCAGCCGGCCCAACACTTCTCTCACGTCCCTCACATGCTGCTCTTCATCTTCCGAATACACCAACACGTCATCCAAAAAGGCCACACAATTCTTGTAGAGCAAAGGTCCCAAGACGTGGTTGATAAAACTTTGAAAACATGCGGAGCCGGCTTGGAGACCGAAGGGCATTACGAGGTATTCAAATGCTCCCAAAGGGGTGAACATGGTGGTCTTCCATTCATCCCCCTTCCTTATGCGTATCAGATTGTACGCCCCCCGCAGGTCCAGTTTTGTAAAAATCTTCCCCTTCCTCACCCTGGTCAGAATGTCATCAATTCGGGGCATAGGAAAAGCCAGGGGTTCCGACACGGCATTTAGCGCCCTGAAGTCCACTACAAGTCTCGGCTTATCTGTGTTTTTTTTGTCCACAAAAAACACTGGGCTGCCCCCCACCGCTCGGGACTCTCTGATGAAACCTCGCTTCAGGTTTTTGTCAATGAACTCCCTCAGCTCCTGCATCTCCCTGTCTGACATGGCGTACAGCTTGCCCACTGGGAGTTGAGCCCCAGGGAGTAGGTTGATTTGACAGTCAAAGGGTCTATGCGGCGGCAGTTTGTCCGCTTCCCTTTCGCTAAATACGTTGCTCAGATCTGCATATTGCGGAGGCACCTCCCCTTTGTTCATTACCTCCATCCCAGCTAGGGTGAGCCTGGCTTCCCCTGGATCCTTCCCCTGCTTGCAGTGTTCTAGGCAATGCGCTGACCCAAAGGAGACCACCCTCTGATGCCAGCCCACTAGAGGATCGTGTAGTGCCAGCCAGCTCATCCCCAAAATGATGGGAGCTCCTCCCAAGGTGGCCACATTAAACGCTATCCTCTCGGTGTGCCTTGCCACCTTCATTATCATGGGGACTGTCTGTTGGTTCACTTCTCCTCCCAACAGCTCTCTGCCGTCAATCGTGGTCACCTGCAGGGGTTTACTTAAGGGGAGGGTTTGTATCTGGTGCTCAGCTGCGAACTCCTTACTCATGAAATTACAGGAGCTGCCTGAATCCAGAAGGGCCTTGACCTGTAGGGGGTGTCCGTTTGGCAGCTCTAGCAACACCTCTATCACTAGAGCAGGTCTGGGAGGTTCTGGTGAGGGCACTTTCACTGCTTTTGGGCCTGGCTGCTGTGCCCCGACGGCAGCCAGGCGTTGGCTTTTACTTGCTCCTTGCTTTCCTCCTCCTCTCCCCCAACAGCTCCTGCCATGCCTTGCCATTCCTTTCTCCGTGGACAGACTCTGGCAAAGTGTCCTGGCTGTTGGCAGAGATAACATTTCTTGGCGCTCTTTCCCTCCTTCTTCCGCCCTTCACTGAGGTTTGAAACTGCGCGCGCCCACGCTGTTCCAACTTCCATCAGCTCTGCCGGCGGGAAAGGCTGCTCTGGAATGTCTGGAATGCGGAGCTCCCTCCAACGTTCTCCTTTCCCCTCCCGCTTCTCCAAAGCCCTCGCTTCTTCGCGCGCTCCTATGGCCAGCGCGGATTTAGTCAGCTGGTCCATAGACTCCGCTCTGGGGGTCCGGGAAAGTTCATCTTTTAAGGACGAAGAGAGCCCTTCTTCGAAAAGCATCTGAATGGGCTCCGCAGACAAGTCCCACCCCAATCTATGAATCAACATAGTGAACTCAGTCCAGTACTCACGGACAGTCCGGTTCCCCTGTTTGCAAGCCATTAACTGCCTTCGCACCCCTCCCTGCTCAATGTCGCTGGAAAACATCAGGTCCATGGCACGAAAAAACTTCCTTGTGTCCTTTAGGATCTCATTATTGGCTGCCATCAAGGGTCTAACCCAGTCCTTCGCCCCTGATTCGAGATGGCTAATTACAAAAGCCACTCGTGATTCCTCATCAGGGAAGTCATCAAATTGCAGATTGAGAGCGTATTGCATCTCTGTCCTAAAGGCATGATAGTTTCTGGGGTCCCCCCCAAATTTCTGCACCAATCCTGGCATCTTTCTGGGGAGCGGGGTGGCTTTCTCCTTCCCCCTTTCTGCATCCTGAGCCCTCCTCTCCTCCAGCCTCGCCGTCTGCAAGGCAAGCTGGATTTCCAACGTCCTGTACCTTTCCTCCAGGCTTGGACCTCCTCCAGCTGCTCCTGCTCCTCCGGTTCCGGCTGGTTCGCTCATGATGCCTCTCCCTGGCACAAGCTAGCTTTCGGTGACTTTCGGATTGCTGTGATGGGATGAAGAGCTGCTTGTGCGTAAACTGCAAGTCCCTCAGAGTTTGAACAGGTTCTCAAACCTCTGCCTGTGACGGAGACCCTCCAGCATGGCTGCGTCAATCGCTAGCAGAATCCGAAAGTGGTTGCTTTCGGAAACGTTTCCAACATAAAAGCTCCTTAACGGAAACACGTCTTCTGGACTCTCTGCGTGACAGTTTCCGGCGAGGAACGGGTGTCCCTATAGGAGGTCCTGAGACCTCCCCACTGTTTTCGCTGGAAGCGTCTCTGAGCCATTCCTCCGACTCTCCTTCCCTTGACGTTCCTATTCGCCCCCTACTGGTTCCCTCTTCAGGTGTAACGTCTCTCTCTACCTCAGAGAGCCTTTGCACCTCCTGTCCTGCCGATGGCAGTTCCCTGACAATCATGAATCGACAAAAACGGGCATCTGGAAGGAACCACTATGCCAACAGGATGTCGGACTGAATGGGCCTTGGCCTGACCCAGCAAGGCTCTTCAAATGCGCTTATGTTCCCCTGACTTTGGGGACGCCTTGCAGGAGTCTCACCCGTCTCATGGCTATTCTTCTAGTGTGGACCAGTTCGACAAGCTCTCCCCCGAAAGCAGGTGCACCATCCAGAACATGCTGGCGCTGTACCTGAAGAAGAAAGCAAACACAGACCAGGAGGCAGGGACTTCTAGGGGAAGCAAGGCCTTCATGCGGGAAGCCTTGACTCCTCACGTGCTCCCCGGGATCAGCTTCGACCCCACCACCCAGTCTTCTGCTGGTGTCACTCTTCCACCTGGCCCAGAACAGGAGGCTCCTTCCCAACATGCAGAATGCCTTGCACGTGATCGATGGGCCTGTGCTCACTGTGACATAGGCAGGGCCGGGTTTATGTATAGGCTAAGTAGGCTGAAGCCTAGGGCCTCTAGATCTAGGGGGCCTCGCCAGCCTGCCCGCTCCCCAGCGCCGCAGACAGTCTTCCCTCTCCCCAAATTGCAAACCCAAAACTTCATGCAGGGCATTTCTCCCCCATTTCAAGGACATTTTGCTTCAAAAGGAAAGGTGGACTTGGAGAAGGCAAGCAAAATGCGAGGGAGAAAGTGAAAGATACAGGAAATTGAATGCAGATGTCCAAAAAATAGCAAGGAGAGACAAGAGGGCCTTCTTAAACGAGCAATGCAAAGAAATAGAGGAAAACAACAGAATGGGAAGAACCAGAGATCTGTTCAAGAAAACTGGAGCTATGAAAGGAACATTTCATACAAAGAGTACCATAATAAAGGACAAAGGTGGAAAGGACCTAACAGAAGCAGAAGACGTCAAGAAGAGGTGGCAAGTATACACAGAGGAATTATACCAGAAAGATATGGATGTCTCCTACACCCCAGGTAGTGTGGTTGCTGACCTTGAGCCTGACATCCTGGAGAGCAAAGTCAAATGGGCCTTAGAAAGCACTGCCAAGTGATGATATTCCAGCTGAACTATTAAATTTTGTTAAAGATGATGCTGTTAAGGTGCTACACGCAATATGCCAGAAAGTTTGGAAAACTCAGCAGTGGCCAGAGGATTGGAGAAGACCACTCTACCTCCTTTAGAGGAAAAGGCCTTGAGGGGAGGACCTGTTGCCTCCACAATCCTTCCTAAACATGCATAAGCTGAGAGGCAATTGTCTGGCAAATGTGGTGCTGTGGGGAGGCAGGAACATTTTCCTGCAGTTAAGTATTTTCTAAGTTCCTTTCCCGAAACTTCCCCAAACGGTTCTGAAGCCTCTCTAACCTCAGAAGTCTTTTCCTCTCTCCGGGATTCTGGGATTCGAGGATGACTTCATGGAGAAGGAAAGAAACCTGCAGAATCAGCAAATGAGTGCCCGCCGGGAGCCTCCACCCCCACCGCTGCCACCAAGCAGGCTGTAAGTTGCCTTAGAGGTGTACTGTGCCCTCCCGCCTCCTTGCTTTTAAGGACTACTTGAGTTCTGTTCTCATCTCCCTGAGGCGTATCCGTGACAAGGAGAGCATGAGCAAGAAGCAACCCCAATGACCCACACTATGCGCCAGCTCTTTGTGCCTTCCACACATCCGCAGTCCGGACAGAGAGAGGGACTCACCCAGCACGTCCTCGCCAAGAGAGAGAAGGAATATGTCAACACCCAGAATTTCAGGTCAGATCATGCAAAAGTGCAAAGACCAGTGGAACCTGTATCAGAGTTGGGGCTGGAGAAAGCGACATCTACATGACAGCTTTATTGTTGGGTGCCAGGCAAAGTCTGTCCTGTTCACTCAGGCCACATGGGTGGCTACTTGAAAGTATTAGTTGTGGTGGGCAATGTCCCTTGGTGCCACATACTGAACCGTGGCTTCATATTATGAGCAGGACGGCAGCCTCTCCTCCAGGTTTGCACACCTCTCCCCCACCCCAAGCCTATTGGATTTTAAATTAACCACAGTTTGGTGTGTCCAGATCCTATGGTGGTTCATTTTACCAGCTTTGTAAACCCACGATTGGAAGTTGGCTTGTTTCAATGAGCCATGGTTCAAATGAAGCGGTTTGTGCAGCTTCAGACATTGTGACAAGATGCAGTTAATCCAAAACTGAAGCTAAAAGCTGTGCTGGAGGACAGGGAGGTGTGACCCCCCCCCCCAAACACTTGGTGTGGGTCATCCTTATAATGCTAAGCTTACTACTTCAAACAAAGTTTTTGAGTTTTTGCTTTGGTTATTTCCTCGTACTGTTAGTAGTAAGGTAAAGGTAAAGGGACCCCTGACCATTTGGGTTGCGGCGCTCATCTCGCATTATTGGCCGAGGGAGCCAGCATGCAGCTTCCGGGTCATGTGGCCAGCAGGACTAAGCCGCTTCTGGCGAACCAGAGCAGCACACGGAAACACCGTTTACCTTCCCACCAGAGCGGCACCTATTGATCTACTTGCACTTGGACGTGCTTTCGAACTGCTAGGTTGGCAGGAGCAGGGACCGAGCAACGGGAGCTCACCCTGTCGTGGGGATTCGAACCGCCGACCTTCTGATCTGAAAGTCCTAGGCTCTCTGGTTTAACCCACAGCGCCACCCGTGTCCCACTGTTAGTAGTACCCAGTGGCCATTTGTTTTTCATGTCTCCTTTTATGATATGTTTATCAGTATGTGGTCAGCAGCTTCAGATGCTACTGTTTTACAGAGGCTGTTTAGCTTGCTCTTTTTACCCCTTTACTAGACAGGCTGTATTTCTGTGCTGTTTTCAGAGTGGGGAATGCCCATTCCTTCATGGCCAGCATGGAAACACAGAAGGCTAGCCATTTAGGAGGTTTGCAAAGAGGACAAGTGTGTTACGGGGTAATCTTCTAGCAAACAAGCTTGGCACAGCAGATCTGAGAGGTGGTTTTCTGCTCCCGGAAAGCCAGCCTGGAAACCAGGTTGCCAGGTGAAGGAAGAATGGAGAGATCAACCAACTCACTTGCCTTCAAAGAATTTCTGGTTGCCTGTGGCTACTGGGGTAGTGCCTAGATATCAGGCTGGCTGACACATCTTAAAAAATACAAGGAAAAAGCTTTTTTTCTTTCATTCGCAAAGCTCCTTTGGGGCCCCGAATAGCTAAGCTGAGGAAGAAGTGGCTGGTATTACTTGTTTGTTCTTGGTCCTGATCTTGCCTGCCCTTGCACACTCCTGTTGTCTTTGCGTATTTAACCAGCACGTCTGTTCCGATTGGAGTCCTCTTCCTGCAGTTCCACATCCTTCTCTTTGGCACTTGGGCATTCGGTTCCAGGAGCTGGACCTGAGCACAGAGGCTTTCTTCTACTTGGACTCGACAAAGGAGCAAGAGTGGCTGACAGCTGTGGAAAAGGCTTTGCGTTCCAAATCCAAGTACAAGAAAGTAAGTCCAACCCCACCCATTTCTTCAGCAGCCAGACAGCTGTCAGGAGCTGGAGTGAGGAGGAGGAGGAGGAGGAGGTCAGCAAGAAGGTCAGCAAGACTCTCTTAAGTCTCCTCCTCCCCCTGGTCCTTCCCAAGCAACCTGAGACTCTGACACCTTGCCTGTCTTTGCTCCCTCCTCTTAATTTCTCTGTGTTCTGGGAGACCAGCAGGGAGGGGAGCTGATTGCAGCAGGATGGGGAGACCCCCTGGCTTCTTCAGCAGCCTGCCTGATCTCTGCCTCTTGACCCCCGCCTCCAGCCTCCACTTCTGCCTGGGATTCTGGGCTGCTGTTTGTCACAGAATCTTCCTGCCCTCCTGCCTCTTCAGTTTCCAACACCTCCTCTTGCTCACAGTCTGCTCCCTCTTCTCCCTCGGACGACCCCCCACCAGTTCCCTGGCTCCGAGCCCTCTTTCCTTGGGGGATCCCCAGTTGGTGCCCCCTGCCACTCCTATCTGCATCCAGCCGGCCCAGGACAGCAAGCAATGAACAGAGCTGGTAGACATCCCAGTGCCTTGCATCTTCTAGGTGCAGCTGGTGCGTCTAGTCGGAATGATGTTGCTCATCTTTGTCAGGAAGGACCAGCTCAGCCGCATCAAGGAAGTGATGAGGGAGACAGTGGGCACAGGCATCATGGGGAAGATGGGGAGTAGACCCTGACAGCGGAATTCCCTACGTTGATCTTTCTGTCTGTCTATCTGTTTTTCTAATCTCTGCCAACCAGTTCCCCCCTCTTTCCTGCTTGCTCACTAACAGCCATCTTTGCTCCGCCCCTGCAGGGTAACAAGGGTTGTGTGGCCGTGAGGTTTGTCTGCAACAATACCAGCTTCTGCGTTGTCAATTCCCACCTTGCTGCCCACGTGGAAGACTTTGAGCGCTGAAACCAGGATTACAAGGATATCTGTGCCCAGATGAGCTTCCTGCCCCGTGACCAGGGTCTGCCGCAGCTGGCAATCATGAAAACGAGTGCGTTTCGAGGGCTTGGAGGGAGAGAGCCTTGGCTGATGTAACTTGTTGGTCTCCGCTATCTGGAGAAGCAAACTGAGTCATGTTTCTGTAACTTTCCTGCCTGTGTGTAGCTCAGGGTAGGCAGCATTTCTTGTTGTTTAGTCGTTTAGTCGTGTCCGCCTCTTCGTGACCCCATGGACTAGAGCACGCCAGGCCCTCCTGTCTTCCACTGCCTCCCGCACTTTGCTCAAACTCATGCTGGTAGCTTCGAGAACACGGTCCCACCATCTCGTCCTCTGTCCTCCCCTTCTCCTTGTGCCCTCCATCTTTCCCAACATCAGGGTCTTTTCCAGGGAGTCTTCTCTTCTCATGAGGTGGCCAAAGTCTTGGAGCCTCAGCTTCAGGATCTGTCCTTCCAGTGAGCACTCAGGGCTGATTTCCTTCAGAATGGAGAGGTTGGATCTTCTTGCAGTCCATGGGACTCTCAAGAGTCTCCTCCGGCACCAGAATTCAAAAGCATCAATTATTCGGTGATCAGCCTTCTTTATGGCAGGCAGCATAGTGCTCTCCAAATGTTGATAGACCAAAATTCCCATAATTGCTAAGAATTGGCCTTGCTGACTGGGGCTCATGAGAGTTCCACTTCAGCAACACCAGGAGGGTGCAGTGTCGGCGATCCCTGCTGCTGCAGCTGCACCACTAAGGTTTCTACTAGAGCAGCCAGTAGAGAGCAACGTAAACCGAGTGGCAGAGATGTATTGGATTCGATTATAGCAAATGTGGGCAACTTCTCCAGTGATCGGGGTGGGAGTTGCAGTTTGTTAAGGGCAGTAACGCGAAAGCAGAGCGGCCATTTTGCATGGAGAAGGTTCCAGGCTCAGTCACCAGTGTGTGCAGATTGGGCTGGGCATGATCTCTGCCTGAAAGCTGCTGCCAGTCCATGTAGTCAGTCCTGAGCTTGATGGGTCAATGGTCTGCCTCAATAGAAGGTAGCTTCCTATGTTCCTGTGTACTACAGCAGGGTTTGGAGGGCCACAAGCGCCCTGCCCATGAATTCAAGAACCAGGGGAAATTCTAAAAGTCTTTGCTGAAAGGATATCAAAGCAGGGGCCAGGTGAACCTCTTTGGGAGATTCTTCTGAAAGGTCGGGTGCCATGACTGAAAAGGCCCTGCCATGCTTGAAAGAGCAGGAGTTCCCTGGGAAGGGGATTCTAGTCAGTGGAGAGGCAGTGCAAACAGAAGTGGGCCTTCTTCTGGTACCCTTTTCCCAAACCTTGAAACACTTGAAAGGCCAGATGGGGTGCTCTGAATTGGGCCTGGAAGCAGTTCAAGAACCAGTCTAGTTCACAGAGCACTAGCCTAATATGATCATACTGCCCAATCCTAGCTATCAGTCTTACTAGATATTGCAGGAAGTGGCAGCAGGCTGCCCCCCGACCCCGTGAGCTAGCCTGTAGCTGTGGTTGCTTTGCTTTTTTCCAGCATTGTCATCTGATCACTAAAAATGAGCTTCAGAGACTTCTGACCTACGGCCAGCTTCGAGAACACTGTCCAACCAGGGGTCCCTTTACCTTTAACCTACTAGTACTTCACCTTGGTCTTCCAGCACAACAGTGGCTGTTAATAGACTCCATTGTCAGGCAACAGGGGGTCTTTTGCTTCTCTGCAGATTAGCGATTTCTTTTTGGCTTTAGCTAAACATTCAGCGTACCCAAAAGACAGCTTTTGCTGATTTCACAGAGGGAGAGATCAAGTTCATCCCGACGTACAAATTCGACTCAAAAAAAGATCCTGCTTGATAGCTGAGCCTTTGTAAGTAAGTCCTCTCAGTCATTCTTCTGCAAGGCTTGTCTGTTTTTCCTAGTCTGCTGAGATGCTAGTAGTGGCCTGCCTTTCCATCCTCCTGAGCAGGCTAGTCAAAAATATATTTTAGACATGGCTTTCTGCTAAGCCAGCTGTTGGAGGAGGGCTAGAGTTGAGGGCTGGACGGACTTCCTTTCCTCTGCAGCCAGAATGGACACCAAGCCACGGAGGAAGAGAGAGATCCAGCTCTCCTTCACCTGCTCACTTTGCTTGCATGGAATTCCGGGTTGCCAAAGGCTGCTAGGCGAGTTGTGAAATGCAAGGCTGTGATATGTTGTCTTCCTCAAGCCATCCCTGCTCTGGAAATGTTTTGGCTCCTTTCCCCCCACATTTGTCCTGATAACCAGCATCCTCTGTTTCGTGGTGTGTATAAGCGGTGTTGCAGTTCCTTGAAAGGTGCAGCAGGCTGAATGAGAATCCTCTTTGTGTCAAGGAAGTCTGGGAATGAGACTTGGTGCTCTCTCAAGATGAGTCTGCCAGGGCATAGGAGCATGAGAGCAGCCCTGCTGGATCAGGCCATTGGTCCATCTGGCCCAGCATCCTGTTCTCACATTGGCCAATGAGATGCCTCTCGGGGAGCCCACAAACAGGACCTGGGTGCAACAGCACGCTCCCCTCCTCCAAGCCATGCTGCTTCTCTTGGTGGAGTATGTTCTGTGGCCATTATGGCTAGTAGCCATTGAGCCTCACCATCCAGGATTTGGCATATGCTTGTGGTTCTTGACAACTGTCAGAAGCCACCGAGGCCTGCTAGTTTCATTGCTCTTGCTGTGGTAATGGGGAAATCAAAAGGACAGGCGGAACATGTAGTGACGAAGCCGGAAAACGGCAGGCTCCTTTGGGCAGCATTTCAGGTGCCAGAAAGGGTCTTTTGGATCACTGAAAAAATAGTGTCTGAACAAGAATAACGGGGCCCCTTGTTTTGGGGAAGGATCATCATTTGGTGGTGTGCCATATGCTTTGTATGCAGAGTCTCAAGTTGAAAGGCACCTCCACCTGACAAAGGATTAGGCCACAGAGAGCTGCTGCCAGCCAGGGTAGACTTAATTAATGAATTGTGGGGTTGGAAGGGATCACGAGGGTCATCTAGTCCAACCCCCTGCAATGTAGGAATCCAAACTGGGGGAGGTCAGAAATTCATTCTGACCTGGTAGAAGGCAGCTTTTGATTTCCTAACAACTCTCTCCATGAGGCAAAATGCCTGCACACCTGCAAGGTCCGCCCCTTCAGAAGTTGGACTCCCAAGCCCCATCATCTCCAGCTCTTGACCGTGGTCAAGATCACAGGCCGTGTGTGGAGCCAAAGTTTGACTGTGTGAGCCTTGTGTGTTGCCTCAGCCAGTCCAACAGTGTCTCCTTGCAGTGGGAAGTGGCGTGTGCCAGCATGGTGTGAGCCAATCCTCTGGAGAGGAGGCAGCGTGAATCAGCTCAGCTACCGAAGCCACATGGAATTGAAAAGGAGCGACCACAAGCCCGTCAGCTCCCTCTTCCTCACAGGGGTAACACCTGCCCTGGCCAGGGCTATCGTCTAGTCAGGGTTTTTAGTTGCCTGCTATGTGGCACCTCCTCGAATCTGGGCAGGCCCTGACCAACAACCAGGCCCCTTTCCACACAGCTCCTCCTTGGCCAATGACTTCCGGTGCAAGGAGTGGGCAGCTTTTGGCTCTGTTGAATCCCTAGGCTTCCATTCTCCACTGTTCTGAGTACACGCTGCTCCTGCAGGCAGGGCAGACCACATGGGCTGAACTGTATACCTTAACCGTTGGCTCCATTCATGCAGTGGAGCTTGTGTGGTACTTGGCTTGGAGCATTTGGCTTCAGCCCATTGGCTCTGGAAGTCACAGCCGCTGCCATCCTGGGGAAGCTCTCAGAGTTACAGTACTTGCCTCTTTCAGGGCTGGGAACAGGGGGGTGCATCAGGCCTTTCTGCTCTTAACTCATACCCCCCCCCTTTCAGTCCATAGCCCCAACAAATGTGCTCTGCCATCCACCGTCGTGGATGACCGACGGTACCGGAAAGTGTTTGAGGATATTGTTCAGTTGATGGACAGGATGGAGAACGAATTCCTTCCCTCCCTGGAGGGAGGTAAAGACGAATAGGATCCTCTCCAACCCCTTAAAGAGGGTTTGCTGCAAAAAGACCAGGGGGGAAAGAAGCCCTTGGCCCATCTAGCTCAGTCTTGAGCGGTTCCCCAGGATTTCCGGGGGATCTCTCCCAGCCCTACCTGGAGATGCTGGGGATAGAACCTGGGACCTTTGCATGCAAGGCAGATGCCCTTCCACTGAGCGGCAGCCTCTTCCTCGCAGGCAAAGACTCCAGGGGTAGCCAGCGTGGTGCCCTCCAGATGCTGGACTACAACTCCCATCATCCCCAGCCAACATGGCCAGTGGCAAGTGCAGCAATATCTGGAGAGCCCCACGTGGACCTGTTGCATGTGCAGTCCCCTAAATGAGAGCCCGGGGCCAAGGACAAACTTCCCCCTGGAGCACGTTTCCTTGCCTCTGCTGAAGGCAAGCACTCTCTTTCCTCCCCCCCCCCCCCCGCCTTTTGCTCTGCAGTTTCCGTTTGAGAATGTGAAGTTCCGGCAGCTGCAGAAGGAGAAGTTCCAGATCACAAACAACGGGCAGGTCACCCTCCACTTCTCCTTCATCCCCAAGCTCAGTGACAGCCAGTATTGGAAGCCATGGCTTTGCGCTGAGCCCTGCGAGGGATACTTGGAGCCCAGCGCGTCTCTCTCTGGAATCAGAGAACTGTAGAGTTGGAAAGGGACCCCAAGGGTCATCTAGGGAAGGCCTTCCTTTTCTCCTCCTCTTCCCAACCCTCCTCCCTCCAACCTTGGGAGTTTGGTAGAGCAGGGGAGGCTTAACATTTGTGGGCTGCATTGCCCCATGCTCAAGCCTCCACGGGCCACACGTCAAAGCAGCTGAGCCCAAAGTGTAAAAGTGTGTGTGACCAGCTTTAAACAAACACACACACACGCACAAATGAATTGAAGCCAAACAATGCTGGAGGGTCCCCAAACACCTTTTGGCATTGCAGGGAACCAGTGAGAGCAGTCCGTCCAAAAATTACTTTTTTAAAAAAAATATGCGTATTTTTATGTTGTGGAGGCACAAAAATATCTTGGAGAACATATAGAACTAGCCAAACTTTTAAAAACTCAATGAAATGTAAACTAAAAAAGAAAGTTACATTGGGGGCGCAAAAATCCTTTCCCTTTTTATATTCTTTTGTTAGGATCACTTTCTCTCACCCCCCAGTATCCTGTCACCATCTTCTGTGCAGCTGCTGCTTTGGAGGACTAGAGAGGAAAGTGGGGTGGGGGTGGGAACTGAGTCGCTTCTTTTCCTAATTCTTGAAGTTAAGGTTTCCCCCATACACCTGTGAGAACAGGAGGCTGTACGAGATGGGCCATTGGCCTGATCCAGCAGGCTCGCATTGTGTCCTTCTGTTCAATTCTTCACTGTCTTCACTTTTAATTTACAGACAAGCCAACTTGGCTGTGCCAAAGAGTGTATCTGCCTGACCTCCTCCCGTTTTAGGTGAGACGGGGGACATTTCCCTGGATGTGTACGTCAGCAAGGAAGAGAAGATTGAGGCTATCTTTGTCCTTCACCTTGACCCTAGCAAGGACTATTTCCTCACCATCAGTGGGAGCTACCTACCAAGCTGCTTCGGGACCTCCTTGGAAGCCTTGTGCTGGATGTCTACCCTTCCCACTCTGCTTGCCTGCTTGAAAAACAGCTGCTCTTCCACTCAGAAATGTGGGGGCTGGGGGTCCTCCGCTGCATTCAGCTTCTGTAGCTGTGCATCCGCTTCCTGTGTGCTGTTCATGCCCTTTGCTTGCCTTGACTGAGTCATCCCAGGTTCTGGCCCTCCCACCTGCCCTTTCGCAGGGCCACTGAACCGTGTGCATTTCCCTGCCATCTGCCCAGATACTGCTCAGCCAACGGGCTGTTTCTTTCTCTTCTCAGGGCCTGTGCCATTAACACCCTTGGTTGTCTTTTGCTCTTGCCTTCCTCCTCTGATCTCAGGGAGAAGACAGCTTCCTAGAAAAGGTAAGAGTTGGTTTGCTATCCTCTAGATGTTCTTGTAACGGGCTCAAATCAGGTACAGGCAACGCCCCGTTTACACGGGGGTTGCGTTCCGAGGTACCGTGCGTTTAAATGAAATTGTGTATATTGGGGACAGCATTGGAAAAGCCTGCAAACACCCTCTAAAGTTCCGGAAACCCTTTTGAAAGGCCTTTTGAAAACCAGCAGCCTCCCTGCAAAACTCCTTGCTCCAACTCTCCACAGGCCTGAGAGGTCGGTGCCAAAGCTCCTGGGAGGGAGTCGAGATGCTGTTTCCCTGACTTTCCTCCCAACCTGACTTTCCTCTCAGGCAACCCGCACCTGCCTGCCTTCTGACTCAGATCCAGTCCAGGTGGTGGCTCTAGCTCTCTGCACTTTTCTCTTCCCTAGTCTCAACGTGGCCCTTGTAGAACTCGGCAGAGGAGAACGGAGACGAAACCAGAATTTGCCATCACTGCTTGTAACTGATTTTGCGCTGCTTGACTCTGGGTCCGCTTGCGATTGGCAGCACGGGAGGCAGAAAGCCCAGTCTCATGATGCAGGCGCCAGCCCCCTCTGGCCCCAAGAGCCAGTTTTCTCCTTGTCTCTGTGCTCAGCAACTGCTGCACCGGCTATGCCACTCTGGCTTACTCTTACCACCTGAGCACTGGCATTTGGGAAGCGGTAGTGGCTGCTTTGGGGTGGCTCAGGGAAATGTCACTCCTCTCGAAATCAGATCGACTTGGGTGTATTATCCTAGCCACAAGGAGACAGTGGTGACTGCCAATTTGGACAGCTGTAGACATTTAGAATCATGGAGGATATGTTTATCAGTGGCTACCGGTCAGGGCTATTTCTTGCCACTATTATCACAAACCACATGCTTTTGATTACCGTTTTCTGGGGAACATGATGGACAGAGTGCTCTTGTCCCCGTGTCCCTATGGACTCCCAAGGGCATGTGGTTGGCCATTGTGGGAACAAAAAGCTGATCTAACCCAGCAAGGCTCCTGTGTTCTTTAGCATGCACCAGCTACTCTTGCACTAAGACTCTGATACAGTATGTGTCATTCCCCACGCCAATACTCTCTCTCTCTCTCTCTCTCTCTCACTCTCAACAGGGGTGGGGAGTATTGGCGGCGGGGGGGGGGGGGGGATGAACTGGGTCCTAATCAACAGCTGCCCTGGGGATGAGGGGATCAAATTCTCCATCCTTGCCAAATCCTTTTAGTGATGGGCTGCTTGCCACTGCTGTGCTCCTAAAGCTCTCTTGCTCTCCCCTCCTCGCTTTCTCTTTCCCTTGAATGTGGGAGCTGGAGATAGAACTAACCACCCTGAACATTTCTGGAGAGGAAGATGGGAAGGAGGCCGGAGGCATGGTTCACCAGTTGCTGTGTGCTGCATTGGCCAGACAAAGTCGTGGGCTGGGGCTCCAGCTGTTGCTCAGTTTCTACCACTGCCTCTGCAACGTGCTCTAGACAAGGGGTGGTGAACATGTGACCCCATCATCTCATCATGCTGGCAGGGGCTGCAGCCCACCAACCTGTGAAGGCCCATCCATGTTCTGTTGCTGTTTTTCTTACTTATTTCCTGCCCTTCACCCTAAGGTCCCAGGGCAGGTTCCAGCAATTTAAATAAAATGTTAGCCAAACCTCATGTCCACAGCTGCATATTCAGTAAGCTTTGGGGTGAACTGCACATCCGGAGTGGGAGGATTACGAGCTGCATATTAATAGGGGGAGGGGGAGCTTGGATTTGGGGTGCGAGCAATTTGTTTTTTGTTTCCCCACTTGAGATGCTTGCTGTGGCTAGGGCCGGGCGATACGTCAATATAGATATATTTTCAAATCAGCTTGGAGTCTAGATAGTGAGACTGGTTTCATAATTTCTGACCTGGCAATATATTGCGAATCATGATGTGTGTGTGTACTATGCAAAAAACACCATGTGGGGGGGAACTGTGAAGCCAGACAATGCTTCTCTAGATTCCTGCAGCCCCTGTGGACTCTGCCGGTTCAGCTTTCCCCTGCCCTCCTGCAGGGGGCAGCAGAAATCACAATGTGGGGGGAACCGTGAAGCCAGCCAATGCCTCTTATTGGTGTATTGCAATGTTTAGCTACTGATATATCACCGTGTTGAAAGCCAGCTATCGCCCAGCCCTACCTAGTTGCGGCCTCAGAGGGCAAGACTTGTCCCCCCAGCTGGAGCAAGGAAAGAATGCATACAGGCACACATTCTGTCAGGCGCTCATGCCAGTCCCGCTTGTCATTGGACCTCCAGGAGAAGCAGTTTCTGGATATTGTACCCCAGGAAGGTGATGACTCCACTGAGCGGCCAAGGAGATCTGGCTTTTGGTGGACCACCTCTTCAAGAATGCCTGCCACCAGGTGAGCTGAGGGGGACGGTACCATTGAAAGGATGGGTGTGGGCTGGAATCCAGTACCAGTTTTGGGGTGTGCAGGTTCCAAACGTCCCAATTGATTCATATCTTAGCTACCGACTCGCTCTTACAAACTCCTGCTGTGCGTATAGTGGCACCTTGGTGGAGCGGCAGCAGGTGGGACATCCAGCATACGGTCTTCCTTAGAGCGGCTCAGAAGAACCCAAGTGTTCCCAACCATTGTCTGTCTCTCCCTAGCAAAGCGGCTCTCTGAGACTGGCCACTAGAAGAAGCGGGGAATGATTTCACTCTCCCATTGCCCCAAATCAGGAGAAGGGTGGTAGGAATGCTACTGTGGAAAGCAGGCGGGATACAGTTCTCAGCCCCTGTGCCAGCTCTCTTGGTGAGGGGCTTCTCTCCATTGTGGCCTTCCTCGACCTCACATTATGCACCCCAGGGCTGGATTGTTCTTCATGCTATCCAGGATGTACCTCATCCCTTCCGAACGCATGGGTGATACTCTGCTTCAGGAGGACCTCTTCCAGACCCCGGGGACGCAGGACGAGCTGCAGGAGAGAACTGAGTGCCTGGACACCAGCATTCCCGAGACGATCCGTATCCTCTTTGGGGGGCATTGTTGGGGAGCAGGGCTGCTTGGTGGTTTTCTTTCGCTCTTGGCTGGAGTGGACCTCACTTTTATATACCTGGTGGCTTAGGTTCCTAGGCCACCCCATCCTTAAGGCTCTGGGACACAGCACAATGAAATGCCCACAGTCAAGTCCAGTCATGCATCCAAACAGCTTCACAGCTTTAACCCCCATTTGAAAACATCAGCCTGGCTAGATAGAGCAGAGGTGGGGAATCTGGACAGGCCCGCAGGCCCCACATCTAGCATCATGCGTGGTGTCAAGGTAAAGACATGGCTGCAAAGGAGCTTCAAGGGTGCGTTCAATTGTTCTTTGGCAAGCAGGGTTTCTTGACCGCACTTTTAGAGTTGGCCACTAGTATTTGCTGTTTGGATTGAAACCATGCCTGCAGAAGGACATTTCCTCCGCAGATCAGCTTTGCAGGCAGCTTCGTCAAGAGGGGAGGTGTGGGATAATTACAGTGGGGTGGCTCAGCTGGTAGAGCGTGACACTCTTAATCTCAGGGCTGCGGGTTGAAAATGTGGGGTAATAAGCAAAGGATTTTAGGTATACTAAAAACAACAAGACCGCCCATAAAATGTATGCTATTGCCATGCCAAAATGAGAGAAAATTAGTTGGAGGGAGGCAAAGGATGGGGCCACGGACCCCTGATTGGGAATAACGGAACTAGATGGTCCTCGGTGTCCCTTCCAACTCCACAATTCTATGATCCTGTGTGTGTGTGTGTGTGTTTCTGTTTGAACTTTCCCAGCCTTTGCTTTATTCTGATTTGTGCTTGCGTCCCTACTCCCCACGTGTAGAATTGCTATACCTTTGGATTTTCCTGGACATTCAAGCGTTTCCCGCATGGACACTTGTTTCCAACGGCCAAATCCCGGCGGATGGCAACCCTACCCACTTGTGCCAAATTGCCTGGCATACATTACAAGCATCTAGTCACATAGATTCTCCAGAATCCCGGGGCTAGCCCACCTGACGGGAAGAGTCCGCGAACAGAAGGAGGAGGAGTACCAGGAAGAATGGACAAAATTCAAAGATTATGTAGCTAAATATGTCAAGATAACCTAATTGGAAAAGCTTGCAAATATGAGATAGGCTTAGGATTTAAATATGTAAGGATAGGAATTAAGATGTTTCAAGCTAGATTAGAAAGAATGAAAGATGTGAAGTGATCAAGTTTTTTTTTTTTTTTTTACTTGAGAAGATTGATTTTGGAAAACTGTTAAAATGAAATACAATGAAATTCAACCAGGAGGATTTGAGGAAGTCACTTAACAATGTTATCAAGATTGGTTTAATTACAATTAGGATGTATGTATGTATGTATGTTTGTTTGTTTGTTTGTTTGTCTCAAAAAATTTTTGGAAAATTAATTTAAAAAACTGAAAAGAAAAACACCATAGATTACCCAGAATCCCAAGCAGCGACACTGTGAAACTTTCATAGGAATAAAAGGTAGGAGGAAAGGAGGCACAATGTCAAGCAGGCAGCAGAATAAACCCGAGCACTGTGGGTCTAAAACCGGCCCCTGAATCTCTTGCTCCCCACTCTGCCCTTCTAACAAGAACATTTTTTTGCTTGCTGGATGGCTGTGTGCAATGAGAGCTCAGTCACTGAGGAAGGGTGCTGGCCCAGTGGGAGAAGCATGTGCTTGGCATGCAGGCGATCCAAAAATCCATTCAAGAGCAAAATTCCAGTTCTCATGTTTTCTGTCGAAAATGGCTAATTTAAAGGGGAATAGCATGGTGCCTTCCACAGAGTCAGACCATTGAGCCGCCTAACTTCTTAAGGGAGGACCAGAGCTCGCTGGTGATGCAGGTCCCAGAACAGTCTCCAGCATCTCCAGGTGAAACTGAAAACATCACCTGCCTGGAACCTTGTAGAGCCACTGCCAATCAGTACAGACAGTGCTGAGTTAGGTAGCTATGATCCATCCACCATCACCCTTGGCCCGAAGCAAAGGCACATCGCTGGTCCAAATCTTTGAAAGACTTTCCCTGCTCACCAAGCCACCTGCCCTCCTTTATGCCTTGCCGATGGCTTATCAAAGGGATCCTCACTGCAAGTCTCATCAAGGCAGACAGCTTGATGAAATCTTGGTGCCCTTTCTTACAAAATGCTCACAGGGACAATGGCACCAGTTGCCCTCTGGACTCACAGGGTGCAGCTGATTTGGGAGCCATCAATTGGACACATTTGGAATGGCCCTTGAGAAAGGATGGTCTGCCTATTGTCAGCAGCTTACCACCTTGTTGTTTGCTAAAAACTTGAATAAAAAGCATGCTTAAAATAAAACAGGAAAAATGAAATTTTGCTGGCTTCTTGAGAAAAGAATAATGCCTCATTCTTTGTATCTGCTTTTAAATGTTGTTTCTCTTCTCTTTGTAATGAGTTTTACTGGGTCTGTGGTCATTTTAAGTTGCTTACCTTCACTAAAATATATAAATCTACTCGACTGGAAACTTTTATTATCCAAATTCAAACCCACTTTGGATAGCCAAATTCCTGGAGTGGGGAGGAGGGTTCAATGTTCTAATAGAGTAGATATGGACAGTCCTTCAGTACAGCAAAACTTGACACTTTGAAACCTTTGAGTCCTTTCCAAAAGGACTTCACCCACTATTTAGGGGGGAAGTATGTCAGAACTGACCTTCTGCAGTACTGATTCCACATTCTTGGACTCCTAATCTTACACGGAAATTAGAGCTGGAACCATCTCAGGCCCTCTGGCTCTTGAAATGACCATGACCTATTGAGCAAAACCACAGAATCCACCTCTCTGGTGACTAAACCCCACTTGCTTTTACAAAATAAGTTAACAACAGAGGAAAATCATGGAAGAAATAAAATGGCTTTTGAAATTAACAAAGGCGATTCCTTTTATCCACATGTATTACGGGACGTGTTCAAAGCGCCCCTCAGGAGAAATTCTGTAAGCAAAGGTAGCAGGCTTTGAAAAGCTTATGCAGATACACAAGGACACATTGCTAAAAGAAACAAAGGGATTTGGAGGGACCATGAGTGAACAGGTAGTACCAGAATGTACAGAACTGTATCTAGAAAAAGGTTACAACTGGATTACCTTTTTGTAAACAACAACAACCCCCGAAATAAAACTCGGAAGCAGCAGGACTCCTTAGGAACTCTTCCAAAAACAAAACACAAAACTGCATATCCCTACCTAGTCACCAAATGTGAGGGGAAACGTAAACCAGCATCTTACACTGCTTTAAATGATAGCCAGATCCTGCAATTTTTTACCACACCAGAAGTAAAAGTAATAAGTTTTTGAAAAATCATGCACTTCATTTGTAGGCAAGGGAAAGCTTTCTGAAATGTACAAAATCTTACTAAGACACACAATCTCTTGAAATGACCAAGCAGCGGACGAGATTCGGGGACAGTGGTGTGCCGCCTGGGGAAATGTTCCTTTCCATTCACCTGAAGCAAAGATGTGGCGACCTTGTGCATCCATAAATAACTTTCAGAAATGTATTTCATTACTTGCCAAAGCTTCTCAATGGGCTACCAAATGGCATTTCTTTCTATTTTGGATGAAACTGGGGAAGCAGCTTTAGAAGAAGGGGTTGCTGACATTCACTGGCCTGGAAAACACCTGATGCCAATATGATGGCAAATTGTGGGTGGTGCATTGATGGAGAAAGTAAGGCAACAAATGGGGACATGGCGCCACCGGTGTTCTAAAGATACATTTCATGTAAAGATTATGATGAGCTTCTTCAAATGCCCACAGCCTCTTACAAGCAGAGGTTTTAGATCAATTTTCTGTAAACCTCTGTCATAAATAGTTGTCACTGGAAATACGACCCAACAATGCAATGCTGGACTCATCCCTCCCGTCAGCGTGCCTGGAAAGCACGGGTCCCAGTAGTTTCCGCCTTACTCTGCTCCTTTCTCTGTGAAAGCCTGCTCTTTAGCTTTCACATCGGAGCAAACCTCAACCCACCCCCTCCCAAAGAAACCTTTTTCGTGAGCCCCCCTACTCTGTGTGTGCTTTAAGATAACTGCTTTCTTTGGCTCCTGTCTCAATGTGCAGAAATTGAGCACATGAATTTTCCAGCATTGGGAGTTTCCCCCAAGACAGTGTCGAGATCAGGCCTGTTTGTGTGGCTCCACGCTTGCAGTTATTGGGGCTTTGGCTAAGAGGAGTGCATGCACTTTCAGCAAGACATAGCTAGACAGTTTACCTCCCTTTGCTACAGTTTAAATTTCTGCATGCCATCTGCTGTTGTGGAACAAGTCATCCCCATGATCCCTCTAGCCCAGTGCTCTCTAGGGCGGCTCACAGAAGCTCTCAAGGGTTTCAGACAAAACATTTGTTCACTTCAGCATATAGCAGTCCAAAGAAATGTATGCTCTAGAAGGTCACAGGCTCCCCCGTCCTTGGGGTAGAGGTTTGACGTCTGAGACTAGATCTGCAGGACTCAGAAACATTTCACTCTGTAGAGATGAGTAGTCGGCACCGTCCGAGTATAGGAGGAGGGGGGTGGGGGTGGAATACAGGGCTGAGAAATAGAAGGATGCGTTCAATCTCCTACACGAAGCCAGAGCCAATTATGAAGATTGACCAGTTGCTTAGAGATCAAATGCATGGATCATGCAGCTGCAAAGAGGTCTACCCAGCCGCTCCCACAGGCAACATGGAATTCTTCTGTGCAATTTACTGTGTTGTTGTTGTTGTTGTTAAAGATGTAAGACAAGCCTATATTGCACTTCCTTAAAAATACCAGGTCACTTCACAACAATATACTGATGGACTCAGTAGAATCAGCAATCAATACTGGGGAGGAGGCTCAAGGCCAGGGGGCAGCAACCTTTTTCAGCCGTGGGCTGGTCCACCGTCACTCACAGCATGTGGGGGGCCCGACTATACTTTGGAGAGAGAAAATGAACGAATTCCTATGCCCCACCAAGAACCCAGAGATGCATTTTAAATGAAAGGACACATTCTGCTCATGGAAAAACACATTGATTCCCGGACTGTCCGTGGGCCGGATTGAGAAGACGATTGGGCCGCATCCGGCCCCCGGGCCTTCGGTTGCCTACCCCTCTCAAGGCAATCACTTCCTGCACTTCACGTTAACGCGGAAGACGGCCCAGTTGTGCTCAGATGCTCAAAATTCCCTTTTCACCTTTGAATCTTTGGAGGGTCTGTTTCAGTTGGCCTCGGGACAGCTCACCTAGCAGTGCAGCTGCCTTTAGTGCAGAGGCAGGAAGTTTCCTTCCTTTCATATTCAGGATTTCTGTACTCACACAGAAATAATAAAATGGTTTCTGCTGTTTGTTAAAAGTCATGAATGAACTCTCACCACTCGTTGATAAGGTAGCTTGCTTGTGTTTCGAGAAATCGTATAAGAGGAGCATTCATAGGAAGTTGCACTTGACAGAGTCAATCTAGCCTAGCACTGCCTACACTGACTGGCAGCAGCGCTGCAGGGTTTTCAAACAGGGGACAGTCCCAGCCCTGTCTGGTGGAGATCCTGGACTGAACCTGGGATCTCCTGCATGCAAAGCAAGGCCTCCCTCAACTCGGGAGGCGTGACTTCTCTACTGTATTTCAGCAAATGCTTTCACTTTATCATTTCATTTTCATCTGTATATTTTGTGCACATATTTTCCTGTATATTTTAAACAGAGAGGAGTAGCAATAGGGTTAGAGGCAAGGTTCAGAGTTAGTGTTGTGTGAGCCTTTTAAAGCAGTTGAGTTTAAACAGGAGGGGATTTCACCTGAAGAGATGGCCAGCATCGTGAATCTGTAAGTAGGATTTCGTCTGCTTCTTTTTTGTAATCTTCTGGGGCGAGGGCTTGGCGTCCCCCACACGGCCAGCATCCCCATGGAATTCAACCCCTTCCTGAGCAGCTGAACTTCTCTTCCCACCCGCCTTCCCATTCTCCCTCAAATCTCATTGCAGCTCCGCTGGTTAGAGGGAGCTGCAGATAGCACCAAGGTTGCAGGTTCGATTCCCATAAGGTACAGCTGCATATTCCTGCATTGCAGGGGGTTGGACTAGATGATCCCCAGGGTACCTTCCATGATCATTATTTGGGGATGCTTTTTATTGCATTCATAGCCCACTTTTCATCCAAGCAGTTCAAGGTGGCATTGATGGCTTGCCTTTCCCCCTGTTGTTCCCCTCACAACAAACCTGTTAGGCAGGCTAGGATGAGAGTGACTGGACCCAACATCAAACTGTGCACTTCATGACTGAGTGGGGATTTGCACTCGGATCTCCCAGGTCCTCCTAGTCCAGAATTCTAGCCACTATACACCCCCCCTCTCTGTACCCCTTCTCCGTTTCTCAACTCTTCAGCCATCAACTGCAACAGACAGGGGTTCTGTCAGTCTTCCTGTCAGTCACTCTGACTCTAAGAGAGTTTTCATTGCATGCTTCGGCTCATCTATGCCTTGATGCTTTGAGGACCTTCCTAGCAGCCCCCTTCGCTCTCCAGGCAGGGCTGCTGTCCTAAAAGCATTGTGCTGAGGGCTCTTTTAAATGCTGGAAATGCTTCCCTTCTCTTTCCTTTGCTGGGGGTGGGGGTGGGGGGAGTGTTGGAATCCCCCCCCACACACACACACACATACATGAGATGCGCCACTGTGTTCCTGTGGAGAGCCGTTTGGGGTCTGTGGGTGTATAAAAAAACAAAAAGAGCCCTATTGCGTGGCGAGTCCCCCCCCCCAAGTGGAAATAAAGACACATGACACAATTATTTAAGGTTAATGGGCTAAATATGGCCACAGCTTTATTGGTTACAGGTGATGAGTGGTATTGGCTTAGGCATTGGTCCTAACCGACTATCCGGCTTCAGCCCGTCCGCTTGAAGTCCGGGAAGGGTTAACCACCAGTAGGGGGAGTCCTGCTGATGCACATCAACTCGCAACCCCCCCCCCCAGGTATTCGAAAAACCAACTCCGGCAGAAGAGGGAGATCCCCAATAGGGCTGGTCACGCCCCCTGAGCCAGCCAATTCCCTCAGTCGCACTTTCCAGACTAAGGAGAGCCCACTCAGTAGCTGCAGCATCCTTGCTTGATGCAGACCTCCTGGGTCATGTGGCTGTGAAATCCTGCCACAGCACAAAGATGGCCAAACTGCAGGCTTGGAAGGAGTCGTTGCCACCAAAGACAGGATCCATAAATAGAACCCCAGCCCTGGAAGCCTCCTTGTAAATAGGGTGGAATGGGGGCCAGGTCAGTTTGGTGAATCAGTAAATGTGGCAGAAATAAATTGATTCGTTCATTCAATAAAGCTTCGGTGGTTTTGAAATTCAGTAAATTGTCTCTGCCTCCATTTTTGGGTATTGAGGGAAACGCTCTATAAAATAATCAGAAAACATCAGGGTTGTAGTCAACATCAGTCCTTTCCACAGCAGACCTATTAAAATTGATGGGCACAAATTACGTGGCTGTGTTGATTTTGACGCATCTCTTCTGAGTAAAACTCTGTTGACTACTGTAGGGATAAGTGGGCAGTGGGGTCCGGAGGGAGCACAGTCTGCCTGCACGCGTGACCCTGGGGTGCGTAGCATGCTCCCCCTCACAGACAAAGTCATGGCTGTCTGGAACATCGCTCCCTCTGTCTGACCTTTTGCGGTCTCAGCAGTCTGCGGTGTCCTGTCTGTAACCTTTGTCCCTGAGACCTTTTGTCTCCTACGCCATACACTGTGCAAGGGGAAAATGACGCGGTGGAAACAGGTGCCAAAATAACTTTGTACCACCCCACGATCTCGGGACCGAAGGTGTGTAAAGGTCGCAGCCCAAAATGTATCTGCCTAGCTTGCATATTTGTCTCAATAAAAGGAGGCTCCACAGGACTGGTCAGCAGCTCGCTTCAGCCCACCTGTGCGCCGCTCACATGATGATCAACGCCTGTCTTGTGCCTTCACTTCAGACTACTCCTCACAGGATATCATGGAATTGTAGAGTTGGAAGGGACCACAAGAGTCATCTAGTCCACCCCCTGCAATGCAGGAATATTTTGCCCAACGTGGGGCTCCAACCCACGACCCTGCGATGAAGAGTCTCACACTCTACTGACTGAGCTATGGGCAGATATCTTGTTTGATAAATGCGTCCCTTGGAAACATTTTGGTTTTATCCTCTCTGCAGGAGTTGCTATGCCTGATCATTCCACCTAGTTCTGTCGAAAGAGAGGTGGGGGTTGTTTTCTGATTCCTTAATTGTGAATATTGGGGGGGGGAGGGGGAGGCATAGGTGGAAAGGAGATACTCAGATGGACCAGAGTGAAATGGGGCCGAGTGAAATTGGGGCTTCGGGATGGCTTGGGTGATCTCTCCATCGGCTGCAGTCTTTGGACACAACATTTCAATGAACATTATTGTTGTTGTTGTTGTTGTTGTTATTTATTTCATTCAAAGCAGTTTACAGCATATTAAAACATAAATAAAACAATCTGAAGAATGTCAAATATAGAGTATACAGTTAAAGTAACATAGTTAACCAAAAACTGAAATATTAAAGATTTCAAAATAAAACATTACAAAGGAAGTCAACTACAGAATACATATTTAACACAAAGTTAACAAAAACAAAACAAAAAAACTTAAGCATCCCCCCCCCAAACCAACATTGCTAAGTAAAGTCAAATATAAAATGCACATTTAAAACAGCAGAATTCCCAAGAGAATAAAATATGATCATAAGCATGACACAGCTGTTTAGCAGGCACAAAAAGATGGGGCAAAAGAATCCAATAGTTTGGGTTTCTTGTCAGGCCGAGCGATGTCCCTCTGGTCTCACCAGGAGCCTCTTTAGTAGAGCTGGTGTCTGGGCCCTGTCTGGGCCTGTCTGGGCCAGGTGGAAAGGGCCTTGCAGGAAGCGGCCTTCACAAGTCACAACTGGCCAAGGCCATCATGATGACACACAGTTCAATGGGGCAAGGTTTCTGGCAGGTGGGCATCTAAAGCCTACCAGACTGTCCACGCAGACCTTGTTGCTCCACTTGCAACCTCTCTAGGTGGAGCAAAGTACTTCATGGTATTGATTGATGCTTTCCCCAGGTACATTCATGTGTTCATGCTCAAGCAGAAATCAGAAGCGTTTCCGGGGTTCAAGGAATTCTGTGCTTGGTTGCAAAATGTCCATGGAAAGCAACTGCAAAACCATTGGTTGGCTTTGTGGGAATGTTCAGGGATGCAAGAGAGGATATATTGTGAGATTATATCCTAGTCCAACTTGTGCTAACAAGTTTATAACATTCCCCCTTTTAAGTTTGCAACGGTAACGTCTGCACAGGTTCGCTAGAACCTCTATAATAATTACTCTGGTAATTTCCCCCTTTTGATCCCTCTTAAAATGCAAGACACGATACAGTCTTTATAAAAATATAAAAGAGTTTACTCACGTTCTGTTCACAATATGATCCCAGAAGGCAGACAGGCTTAAAAAGGTAAAATACATTTAGAATCTATCTTATAGGAAGATAGTCCTTTCCTCCTCTCTTGGCTGAGAGCCAAGAGGGCATCCTGCTTCTTCGGAAGATGAAGATGAGAGAGGCAAGAGGCAAGAGAGAGAGATGGCTACCTGCCCTGTGCTTTTATCATTTACCTGCACAGGTGAGGCCACACCCACCTCTGGTCACATGCGGAGGAAGTCCGGCCCCAGGAAGTTTACCTGCTTGCGGGACAGACATCCCTCCCCACGTTCTAACATGTACACTCTAGGAATGTTGTCATTGACTGCTCCTGTGTTTACATCCCACAGGCTTTCATTGAGTTCTGCGGACACAGTAAAAAAAAGCTGCCATCTGGTTTCTCTCGGGATGTTTGGATTGTGGAACACAGATTTCCTCTCCACCGTAACCATGTCTCTCAGCATACCACTTTATTTCCCCCCAGATAGGTGGCTACTATTCCCTTGTAGGAAGATGTGCTTATTTAGATTGCAACATTGCAGTGGGAGCAAAGGCCACCTTTCTTCTCTCAAGAGGGTTAGTCGAGCTTCTGTTCTTACGGAAAAATCCAGGTGGGAGGCTGCTCAGAGCCCGTGGGTCCCTGCGGAAGAAAGAAGGAGTCCAGCCACCAAGCGGAGCAAATAGCGGAGACCAAAGTTGATTGCGCAACAGGTTCAGAGAGGAATTGAACCCCGAGAACGGGGTGACAAGGAATTTCAAAAGTTCCTATCTTATCCCAGCAGACAGTTCGCTAAACATCACCACTCCATCAGAAAAGGGGAGGGTTATACATGGTTAACATTGGAGGAATGTGTTGGGGTAACATGCAAATACAGGATATGTCCTGGGAAATCCGCTCCACTTCCCAGTGGGGAGGAGTTGCGGTGGACCACGTGGCCACCCACTCCCCGCCAGGGGCGGGGGACTCTGTCCCCTGTTGCCTATGGGATCCTGGCCACGTCAGAGCCAACCCCCAGAGAACTTCCTCTTTGGCTCGCTTCCTCAATCACCCGCCCTCCCTCCCTATTTTGCAGGTTAGGCAATGGCCTTGCTATGGACTTGGGTTGGTCGCCTTGGTTGTCCGAGGGGCCTGGTAGGAATTTTACCACTTGGCAAATTGGCACTGGACACTTGGTTTTCGCCTACCACGTAGCAATCGTCACAACTTTGTTAGGGTTGCGGTTAGGCATTGTTTGACCTTGTGTGGAGGAGGGGAGGTGTGGCCGCCACCTGCCCCTCCATGCTTAAGGGTATTCTGTTAAAGGAATCCGGGGGTGTTGATCTAGTCTGAAGCCCGGCTGGGGGGCTAAGGCCTTGACACGACCCCGACGGGAGCACCAGGGGGAGCTTGAGTTGGTTCGCATCGACAGGGCTCCCCCTACCGGTGGCTTACCCTTACTGGGACTTCCTGCACAATGGGCAGGAGTCAGATATAGTCAGGTCCAATCAATGCCTAAGCCAATACCGCTCACATTCGCTGAAGAATGGATGCTTTTGAATTCTGCTGCTGGAGGAGACTCTTGAGAGTCCCAAGGACTGCAAGAAGATCAAACCTCTCCATTCTGAAGGAAATCAGCCCTGAGTGCTCACTGGAAGGACAGATCCTGAAGCTGAGGCTCCAAGACTTTGGCCACCTCAGGAGAAGAGAAGACTCCCTGGAAAAGACCCTGATGCTGGGAAAGAGAAGGGGACGACAGAGGACGAGATGGTGGGACAGTGTTCTCGAAGCTACCAGCATGAGTTTGAGCAAAGTGCGGGAGGCAGCGGAAGACAGGAGGGCCTGGCGTGCTCTGGTCCAGGGGGTCACGCAGAGTCGGACATGACTAAACGACTAAACAACATCTAGTTTTGATTGGATTAACAGGGTAACGAGTTTTCTATTGACTCAGTCCGTTGTTCTCGCAGCGGGAGCTGAAATCACCTTGTCAGCGCTCAGTGGATCCTGCAAAACAGCTGGAGCTGAGCTGCCTCTGCAGAGCCATGGCATTGCTGCGATTGGCTGAAGGGCTACATTCAACGCCATCTGATTGGCTAGAGCGCATCCTCATGCAAATACATTGTTCATTCATCAAATACATCGATTGTGTATAGCAGCGGCAGAAAAAGTTGCCTTGTGTGTGGATAATAAATCAGACTGAACGCAGGCTTCTTGCTAATCTGTAACAGCCTTTAATGAGAAGAAAAACATCGTAAATCTTTCCCAGCGAGAGAGCAGGCATCCTTCTCGCCTCTCAGCCAAAAAAGAAAGGAAACTCACATATGTGAACCAATCCACGCCTCAGAATACACAGAACTGTTTAACCCTGTAAGTTCTGATTCTCCTCACATTAACCTCATCCACATCCCCCAGCAAGGTTGCTTTGTACATATTTAGAACACTACAAATGTGAATTGCACATACACAACTAAGTCCATGTCTCCTTTGGCTAGCAGGATGCCTCCTCAATACCCTGCCAAGCAGAGAGCAGCAAGGGGTCAGCTGCAAGGGGGTGGGGACTGGGGGCCAGTGTTATAAGGAAAAAACGGCTCCTTTCCCCTTCTGGGGTACCTCAGAGCCCATATAGAGTCCTTTGGTAGCTTCTCTATCAGTAGGAGAAAATAACAGAGGCCAACCAGAGAATACTGAGAAGCAAAGCAGCTAGTCCTGGCGGTTTCTTTTAAAATGTATGGAGAGGGTAGGGATAGAGGGCCCCTTTATGGAAGGAATAAAAGAGATTTATTCAACCCAAAGGGTCAAATTAATTATTAATAATAATTTAACTAATTCATTTGTGATATTGAAGGGCACAAGACAAGGGTGCCCTCTATCGCCTCTCTTATTTATTATGGTATTGGAGGTACTCACAAATAAGATCAGGAAAACATCAGAAATTAGAGGAATCGCCGATGATTTGGTAATATCGCTAGAAGATCCAGTTAGAGGTATCGATACAGTTTTAGAACAAATAGAAGAATTTGGAAAACTCTCCGGTTTTAAATTAAATAAAGTTAAAACTAAGATGTTAACAAAGAATCTGGATGAAGATCTACGAAGACAGTTAGAGCTGCAAACAGGAATCAAGGTGGTGAAAAAGGTGAGATATTTGGGTATTTGGGTCTCAACAAAAAACATAAATTTAGTAGAAGATAACTATACTAAGACCTGGAAAGAGATAAAAAAAGATTTAGATACCTGGAGCAGGATAAAGCTATCCTGGTCAGGAAGGATGGCAATAATTAAGATGAGCGTTCTGCCGAGATTATTGTTTTTATTTCAGAACATCCCGGTAATTAGAGGCACGACAATGTTTAAAGACTGGCAGAAAATCCTTTCCAGATTTATTTGGCAGGGCAAAAGAGCAAGGATTAAATTTAAACTCCTTACAGACCGAAGAGATAGAGGAGGGTTTGCCCTCCCGAACTTGAAATTATATTATGAGGCCTCGTGCTTGTGTTGGATCAAAGAATGGATCGTTTTGAACAACACAGATCTGTTGGATTTAGAGGGATTCAACACTAGTTTTGGTTGGCACGCATATCTGTGGCAAAACAAAGGGAGGGTACATAAAGGCTTCTCTAATCATATTATCAGAGGAGCGTTGCTGGAAGTATGGGACAGAAATAAAAGGCTTCTAGAGAAAAACACCCCCTGGTGGTTATCGCCAATTGATATCCTAACGATTAAAAAAGTAAACATGGAAAGTCAAAGATGGACCTATGAAGACCTTCTGGTAAGATCAGACAAAGGATGGAAGATTAGATCATATGAAGACCTAAAGGATAAATTAACGAGTTGGTTACAATTTTATCAAATTTATGAAATTCACAGCATGTGTTGGACTCCGAGAAAACATGGAAAAAATGATGTATCGTTGGTACATCACCCCTGTGAAATTGGAAAAAATGTATAAGACCAGAGACAAAACATGCTGGAAATGCAAAACAAAAGAGGGTGATTTCTACCACATGTGGTGGACCTGTGAAAAAGTGAAAAGGTTTTGGGGACTTATTTATGATGAATTTAAAAAAATCTTGAAATATACTTTCCACCAAAAAACCGAGGCCTTTTTGCTGGGAATGGTCGGAGAGGAGATAAAAAAAGAAGACCAAATAATGTTCCAATACTCAACAGTAGCAGCCAGGATATTGCTAGCGCAAAACTGGAAAACTCCCAATATCCCAACGGTTAGAGAATGGCAAATCAAATTATTCAAGTATATAGAATTAGCAAAGATGACACAAAAAATCAGGCATCAAAAAAGTGAAAAATTTATTAACGATTGGAATAAATTCATAACATATATAGAAACAAATTTAGGAAATATCAAAATCACAGTAGGTGTAACATAAAACTTGTGATGTATAGATAGAGGGTGAAATACGATACCGCAGAAAGGTAGTGTGGCTACATAGCCCAAAACCGAGATGAAGGGAAGTCAATCAATGTGTGGCTATGAATTGATCTTGGTTTGTTTGTGATATGTTGTTTTCTCTTTCTTCTCACTTTCTCTTTTTTCTCTTTGTATTTATTTATTGTTTGTTTGTGTGTTCTTGTTTTTTTTATTTTGTATGGTTTTGTCTTAAAAAAGAACTTAATAAAAAGAATTTTTAAAAAAGAGAGAAGCAAAGCAGCTAGTAAGCCAGATCTTTATTACCTGTTGCAACAGGGTGCTCACACCCCCCCCCCCACGCAGGAGAGAGGAGGAGACCCCGAACCAAGTCCTTATCTGAAGAAATTTGAAATTGCCCACCCTGGAGCCCAAGACCACCCCTCCATACATCATACATACATCACAGAAGGGGCGGCCTGCAACAGACTCCTGTCTGGCAGGAAACCTGTTGATGGGTTTACCTGTCTGTTCATGGGTTTACCTGCATATTCTTTTGAGATGAGAACTACTTATGGTATTTATGTATGTGTTTATATCTTTTGTTGTTGTTTAGTCGTTCAGTCATGTCCGACTCTTCGTGACCCCATGGAGCAGAGCACGCCAGGCACTCCTGTCTTCCACTGCCACCCACAGTTTGGTCAGATTCATGTTTGTAGCTTCGAGAACACTGTCTAGCCATCTCGTCCCCTGTCGCTCCCTTCTCCTTGTGCCCTCCATCTTTCCCAACTTCAGGGTCTTTTCCAGTGAGTCTTCTCTTCTCATGAGGTGGCCAAAGTATTGGAGCCTCAGCTTCACGATCTGTCCTTCCAGTGAGCACTCAGGGCTGATTTCCTTAAGAATGGATGCGTTTGATCTTCTTGCAGTCCATGGGACTCTCAAGAGTCTTCTCCAGCACCATAATTCAAAAGCGTCAATTCTTCGGCGATCAGCCTTCTTTATGGTCCAGCTCTCACTTCCATACATCACTACCGGGAAAACCATAGCTTTAACTATACGGACCTTTGCTAGCAAGGTGATGTCTCTGCTTTTTAAGATGCTGTCTAGGTTTGTCATTGCTTTCCTCCCAAGAAGCAGGCGTCTCTTAATTTCGTGGCTGCTGTCACCATCTGCAGTGATCATGGAGCCCAAGAAAGTAAAATCTCTCACTGCCTCCATTTCCTCCCCTTCTATTTGCCAGGAGGTGATGGGACCAGTGGCCATGATCTTCGTTTTTTTGATGTTGAGCTTCAGACCATATTTTGCGCTCTCCTCTTTCACCCTCAATAAAAGGTTTTTTAATTCCTCCTCACTTTCTGCCATCAAGGTTGTGTCATCTGCATATCTGAGGTTGTTGATATTTCTTCCAGCAATCTTAATTCCGGCTAGGGATTCATCCAGCCCAGCCTTTCGCATGATGAATTCTGCATATAAGTTAAATAAGCAGGGAGACAAAATACAGCCCTGTCGTACTCCTTTCCCAATTTTGAAACAATCAGTTGTTCCATATCCAGTTCTAACTGTAGCTTCTTGTCCCACATAGAGATTTCTCAGGAGACAGATGAGGTGATCAGGCACTCCCATTTCTTTAAGAACTTGCCATAGTTTGCTGTGGTCGACACAGTCAAAGGCTTTTGCATAGTCAATGAAGCAGAAGTAGATGTCTTTCTGGAACTCTCTAGCTTTCTCCATAATCCAGCGCATGTTTGCAATTTGGTCTCTGGTTCCTCTGCCTCTTCTAAATCCAGCTTGCACTTCTGGGAGTTCTCGGTCCACATACTGCTTGAGCCTTCCTTGAAGAATTTTAAGCATAACCTTGCTAGCGTGTGAAATGAGTGCAATTGTGCGGTAGTTGGAGCATTCTTTAGCACTGCCCTTCTTTGGGATTGGGATGTAGACTGATCTTCTCCAATCCTCTGGCCACTGCTGAGTTTTCCAAACTTGCTGGCATATTGAGTGTAGCACCTTAACAGCATCATCTTTTAAAATTTTAAATAGTTCAGCTGGAATACCATCACTTCCACTGGCCTTGTTATTTGCAATGCTTTCTAAGGCCCATTTGACTTCACTCTCCAGGATGTCTGGCTCAAGGTCAGCAACCACACTACCTGGGGTGTACGAGACATCCATATCTTTCTGGTATAATTCCTCTGTGTATTCTTGCCACCTCTTCTTGATGTCTTCTGCTTCTGTTAGGTCCTTACCACTTTTGTCCTTTATTATGGTAATCTTTGAACGAAATGTTCCTTTCATATCTCCAATTTTCTTGAACAGATCTCTGGTTCTTCCCATTCTGTTGTTTTCCTCTATTTCTTTGCATTGCTCATTTAAGAAGGCCTTCTTCTCTCTCCTTGCTATTTTTTGGAATTCTGCATTCAATTTCCTGTATCTTTCTCTATCTCCCTCGCATTTTGCTTGCCTTCTCTCCCCCGCTATTTGTAAGGCCTCATTGGACAGCCACTTTGCTTTCTTGCATTTCCTTTTCATTGGGATGGTTTTCGTTGCCTGCCTCCTGTATAATGTTTCGAGCCTCCAGCCATAGTTCTTCAGGCACTCTGTCCAGCAATTCTAAATCCTTAAACCTGTTCCTCACTTCCACTGTGTATTCATAAGGGATTTGATTTAGATTGTATCTTACCGGCCCAGTGGTTTTTCCTACTTTCTTCAGTTTAAGCTTGAATTTTGCTATAAGAAGCTGATGATCTGAGCCACAGTCAGCTCCAGGTCTTGTTTTTGCTGACTGTATGGAGCTTCTCCATCTTTGGCTGCAGAGAATATAATCAATCTGATTTCGTTCTCTTGACAGAACTCTATTAGCCTTTGCCCTGCTTCGTTTTGAATTCCAAGACCAAATTTGCCAGTTGTTCCTTTTATCTCTTGATTCCCTACTTTAGCATTCCAATCCCCTATAATGAGAAGAACATCCTTCTTTGGTGTCACTTCTATAAGGTGTTGTAAGTCTTCACAGAACTGGTCAATTTCAGTTTCTTCAGCACCAGTAGTTGGTGCATAAACTTGGATTATTGTTATGTTAAAAGGTCTGCCTTGGATTTGTATCGAGATCATTCTATCATTTTTGAGGTTGCATCCCAGTACAGCTTTCGCCACTCTTTTGTTGACTATGAGGGCCACTCCATTTCTTTTGTGGGTTTCTTGCCCACAGTAGTAGATATGATGGTCATCCGAACTGAATTCGCCCATTCCCATCCATTTTAGTTCACTGATGCCCAGGATGTCAATGTTTATTCTTGCCATCTCATTTTTGACCACATCCAACTTACCCAGGTTCATGGTTCTTACATTCCAGTTTCCTATGCAATATTTTTCTTTACAGCATTGGACTTTCCTTTCGCTTCCATGCATATCCGCAACTGAGCGTCCTTTCGGCTTTGGCCCAGCCGCTTCATCAGCTCTGGATCTCCTTGTACTTGTCCTCCGCTCATCCCCAGTAGCATGTTGGACACCTTCCGACCTGAGGGGCTCATCTTCTAGCATCATAACTTTTATATGCCTGTTGTCTTTGTCCATGGAGTTTTCTTGGCAGGGATACTGGAGTGGCTTGCCGGTTCCTGCTCCAGGTGGATCACGTTTGGTCAAAACTCTCCACTATGACCTGTTCATCTTGGGTGCCCTGCTCGGCATAGTTCATAGCTTCTCTGAGTTCTTCAAGACCTTCTAATTTTCCGAGCACCAGGAATTGACCAGATGGTGCAGGATGCCCCCCCCCCAAGTATCTGTTGGAAGCAGATTTAGGAGTGGGGGGTGGAAGCACCTACTGGTGGGGAGCACACTTCTTCTGGGGATGCTTCCTCCTCCTCCTCCTCCTCCTCTTCCCCCTTCTCCCTGGGGCCTCAAGATGAGAAGTCAGGCTGGAAGTCTCCTCGGAGAAGACAAAGGAGCAAGCATGGCTGCCTTTCCTCTTCTCCAGACCAGTTAGTTGGACTAGAAACCTTTCCCATCCCAGTTCTGCAGTGGTTTTCAAGCAGTGTGCTGTGGCAGCTGGGGTGCCTTGAATGATGGTCAGGGGTGCCGCGGGAGACACTGGCCTCTGTCCCTCTTTCCTTCCCTCCCTCCTCGGATGCCATCTCTGCCTCCCCAAGGCTTGCCCAGCTGTTCTCCCCCAGAGAATGGTGCCTCTGGGGCTGGCCAGGGGGTGTGGGCTACCAGGAGCTGAGGCGGCCTCAGAGGAAGCAAGCCAACTGGCGAGGGGCCCTTGCTGTTGGGAATGGACAGGCAAGTCCCAGGCCCCTGGGGGGCAGCGGGGGCAGCTCAGAGACCAAGAGGAGGACTCCGAAGGAGAGGGGAGAGGGGAGGAGGCTGAGAGAGCACTCCGCAAGGGAGGCTGTTGGAGAAAGGGGGAGGGGAGGCAAGCAAGGGGGGACCTAACTGGTCTCCTGAGCCCCACAGGGGTGCCGCAGAAAGAAGGGAGTTGGTCCAGGGAGCCGTGGACCCCAAAAGGTTGAAAACCTCTGTACTTTTCTTTCCTCCAGTCAATTACTTTCCTATTATAGCAAGGCCACTGGACCCAAGAAGCCAGTCGAATATGCATCTCCTCTCTTTGTCGCCCCCTGGAGATTCGGAGGAAAGAGAGCGGCGAAATTCTGGCCTATCAAGCAGACCTGGACAAGGAAAGCAAAGACCTCCTTGGAAGTGTCCCTATTCTTACTAGTGAGGGAACAAGCACTTCAAGAAGCAAGTCCGGACTGAGGAGGGATGGGGAAATCTGCCCATTTCAACTTCTCCCCATTTCTCCTTTTTCCATATCGGTTTCTTATTTATTTATTATTCTGAAAACGAATCAAATGCTAGGGTGGCTACCTTCTCGTATAAAGATTTTGATACGTGCTTTACCCTCATAAATACATTTTTTTGTGAACATTACCTGGCTGGGTCAACCTTGAGAAATTCAGAGGTGTGAATTTCAAAAGATTGCTGTTTTGGTCTCCATATTTTCCCAAGAATTGCGAATTAGGTAAGTTCACCTTTGAATGCAGCTAAATGGAGTTTCTTTCCCATTGTTGTTTATTATGTGAAAAGCAGTCAAGGAGAAGCCTGAGGACTTGTGAGCTGAGAGGGTGGAAGCAGTTCAATTCAAATCCTAATTCTCTTGCTGATGTTTTGAAGGCTGACCATCTTCCTCACTCCGACCTCCTCAGAACCGGAGAGGCTGAAGACTGTGGAGAAGTTGAGACAACTGCGCCAGTTCCTGGAAGAAGAAGAAGAAGAAAAGCGTCTGCTGAATCATGTGGAAGAGGTGGAGAAGGAGATTGCAGGGAGAAGGGATGAGCAGCTGGCCAGACTCTGCAGGAAACTCTCCTCTCTTGAGAGGATCATCCAGGTGATGGAGGAAAAGGGTCAGCAGCCAGCGAGTGAACTGCTGCAGGTAAGACGGCTCCAGGAAAAGGCTGCCTCCCATCCTTTCTGTGCCCCTTTCATGTACGCAAGGAGTGTAGGGGCTCAGTTGACGGAGCCTCGAGTCAGCTTTGTAATGGACAGGAACACCCCAGAGAGCTGGGATGCTGAACTCACCTGAAGGCCGACTAGAGATTCTTCAGTCTTCTTGAGGGAAGGGGAGGGGATTTTCTGCTCCTTGCTGATGATTTGCCTCCAAATGCCTTCCCGCTGGGCAATGCTGCCTTCCTGCCCTGCCCTGGGCTTCGCCAAGGATGCAGTCAGGCCTCCTTCTGACATGAGCCATTCTCTTGACCAGGCTTCTCTTCCCGTTCCCTCCACAACTTCTGGGTGGATCCCCTTCCCCATAGATCCTGATCGGCCCAAAATGGTGCTCGGACACAGTGACCAAAGAGCAAGACAGAGGGACTCATCCAGACTGCGCCACCTTCTCCACACACAATCCCATATGGCCAGACATACAAGTGCTTCTGAACGCCCTCTTTAAGGAGGCTGAGAAGGCTGACATACTGGCAAAGGCAGGAGAAGCCCTATTACGGAATGATTACCAGATGTCCCCGTCTCCCGGGGACAGTCCCCGGATTTACAAATCTGTCCCCAACAAAATCCGTCCCCGGAATGTCCCCGGATTTCATATAAGGCCCCCAGATTTATATTTTAAGTGTTGTAGATTTATTAGTAGGGAAGGAATGTTGCGTGATTGGTTCAACGGCACAAGACACATCATATGGGGACTTCTGGCGAGGCAAAATGGCGGGTGCCAGGGCAATGAGCAGCTCCTGAAGCCAGCCAGAGCCAAGTGCACTACCAGGCTGGCTCCGGGCTGCTGAGACTGCCGCCTGCGCTGCCACTGCCGAGGGGGAACCAGGGATGCCCGGCGCGTCAACTGGGGGAACCGCTGACACACACCCCCCAGGACCCAAATGGAGGCGGGAGCGAGAGCGCCCGGCCACGTGGCCGACTGCCCAGCGGCGCTCCATGGCCAGTAAAAACCCCAGAGCCAACCCAGGGAGACGGAGGAAAGGAGAAGGAGAAGGAAGAGAGAGAAAGAGGAAGGAGAAAAAGGAGGGGAGCCCCGACCTTGCGGCTGCTGAGAAAGAGAGGTAGGAGAGCACCAGGAGGGCAAGGACACGGGGCCGAGCCCAGGCCCGACCCGAGCCTACTCCAGGGCAGATAGCACTCCAAGAGATCAGGCTGGGGCCCAGAGGAAGGCCACGCGACAGAGGAGACCCAGAAGAGAAGGTATTACTTCTCATTTTTTTAAAAAAATGATTTTTAAAAAATAACATTTGTTTCTCTTTTGAAAAAAAAAGAAAAAAAGTGTCCACAGATTCTTTGAAAAAAATCTGGTAACCTTACCTTAAATCCTAACCTTCTGATTCCAAGTCTCTTCTTTCTCAATGTTACCATTCCGTTAACCGCACCAAGCAACAAGCTGTAAAATGCAAGTTTAAAATGCAAGCTTTCCTTTGCCTCTCACAGAACTTTAAATGTAATTCGTGGGTTTTTTCACCTGTCCTCCAAACTTCGGTCTTTTTGCCATTCTTTGAATGCCTGGGTTTTTCAGGCATTCAGAGAAATTGTGGATTTTAGGACTTAGAAATGGGTCAGTAGATTTATTTGGCACTGCCAGAAAAGACTGCCCCTTCAAATTCTGTTTCTAACGCCTATAATAATTTAATAATTATATTTTAAAATTATTTCTACCCGGCCCATCTGGCTGGGTTTCCCTAGCCACTCTGGGCGGCTTCCAGCAAAAGATTAAAAATACATTAAAACATCAGTCATTAAAAGCTTCCCTAAACAGGGCTGCCTTCAGATGTCTTCTAAATGTCATAGAGTTGTTTATTTCTTTGGCATCTGGTGGGAGGGCGTTCCACAGGGCGGGCGCCACTACCAAGAAGCCCTCTGCCTGGTTCCCTGTAACTTCGCTTCTCGCAATGAGGGAACCACCAGAAGGCCCTCAGCGCTGGACCTCAGTGTCCGGGCAGAACGATGGGGCTGTATTGAAGCACAATAGGGGGTGGCGTAGGGACTTTGCGCAGGTGATCGATGGTCAAGAAAAGGCAACCTTTGTGCTGTTTTATGTCAGGAGTTGGGAATTCTAGAAGTAATATTCCTTTTTGCATGTTCTTACTTCCTGTACTGCTTGAATGGAAGAGGAAAACTTCACTTACTAATTAATCGTGTTAAGCGAGGCAAATGTTAGGTCAGGAAGCTCAGCGCAGTATACCTGAAGGAGCATCTCCACCCCCATCCTTCAGCCCAGAGGTCCTCCTCCGAGGGTCTTCTGGTGGTTCCCTCCCTGCGAGAAGCGAGGTTGCGGGGAACCAGGCAGAGGGAGGGCCTTCTCGGTGGTGGCAGCCTCTCTGTGGAACGCCCTCCCTACAGGTGACAAGGAGATGAGCAACTATCAAACCTCTGGAAGGCAGCCCTTTATAGGCAGGCTTTGAATGTTTGTTGTTTTAATATGTGTTGGAAGCCGCCCAGAGAGGCTGGGGAAACCCAGTGAGGTGGGTGGGGTACAAATAACACAATTACATTTATAGCCCCCATTTCTTGCAAGGAGGTCGAGTTGGTGTGCAGAGTTCTCTCCCCCCCCCCCCATTTTATCCTCACAACAACCCTTTGTGGTAGGTTAAGCTGAGTTTGAATGCCTGCCCCCAGCATTCCTCCTCTGCAAGGCCTGCCTCCTCCCATGACAAAGTCTGCTCACACACTCTCAAGCCCCCATGGATGGCTGAGGCAGGTAAGGTTGTGTGTGTTGGAGGAGGGCAGGAGCAGGCAAGGTGAGCCATGCCCCCAAAGGAGGCAGCTGCAGCAGCCCCCTCCTCCTGCTGCCCTCCAGGAACAGCCCCCAGGAAGGACAGGTTTGCCTCCCTCTGCAGTGCTCAGAACAAGAGGGGAATGAGGCCACCCAGGCCCTCTGGAGCACAGAAGGGCTCACCATCCTTGGCTTTCCCCCTTCAACTTCCTTTTTACCCAACCCCTCATTCTGAGGAAGTCTCCTCTTTTGAAGTCAAATGTGACTGTTCTGGATTTCCTTAGCAATTGTCCACTTCCATACTGTGTATGTTGAATTTGATAGCACTGTGGTCACTGTTCCCATTTGATTCAACCACACCTACGTCTTGTCAGTTGAGAGCATCAGGCAGAGCACCCAGCACCTACCAAATCCTTCCTGCCACTTACCACCTGGCCCAGGGCGGGGCCTGAAGCCTCACAGGGACTGCTGCGTTCTGCTGCCCAGGAGGACTCTCCTGTGAGTGTCTGGGGGCCCTGCTCCTTCCTGCCACTTACCACCTGGCCCAGGGCAGGGCCTGACGGGCCTCACTAGGACAGTTGCTGTTACTGCTGGAGGGGTGCAGGGTGCTTTAAAAATGTTTTTTTTAAAAAATTCTTTTGAATTTTTTGTAAGTGGGGGGTGGGGGTGGGATGGATGTTTATTGGGCCTGGGAATTTGTTTGATTTTATGTTTTTGTAATTTTTTCTGGTTTTTTTGTTTGTATTGTTTTATTGGTTGTTTTTTTTAAGGTGTTATTTTTTTTCTTAAGGGGGGGGGGTCAGGGCTGCTGGGGAGTGGGTCCCAGCCAACAAAATGGCTGGGGCATGTTCCACAGGGGGGGATGCACAGGGACAACCGATCTCAGTGATCACGGGTAGGAGGAGGAGTTACACTAAGACCAGATCATGTCATTACAGAGGAGGCAGGTTTAGTCGTTGTCTGAGGACTATCCCTGCCTCTGGGTCTGGTCCTGACCGGATGGATACTAGAATCAGCAAGGGATACCCACATGAGCTGAAGGTGCTGCTGTGCAATGCTAGGTCAATGATTCATAAGACCACTGCCACCCCTGACTTGATCATGGATGGAGGACTTGACCTGGCATGTGTGACAGAGACTTGGTTGGATGAAGCAGATGGGCCTGTCCTTGCCGCTGCTTGTCCACCAGGCTTCTCTTACGCACAGCAACCCAGGTCATGTGGGCGGGGAGGGGGGGTTGCAGTGATTTTTAGGCAGTCATTAGTTTGCACCAGGCATCCTATTGGGAAGACCCAGTTTTCCGAGTGCATGTTCTGGCAGTTGGGCAATAGGGGCAGTACAGGATTCCTTTTGGTGTACCGACCTCCCCGCTGCACCAAGGATTCCCTGCCTGAGCTGCTTCAGGTTGAGGCGGATGTTCTCCTGGAGACACCTAGCTTGGTTGTCCTAATAATAATAATAATTGTCAGGGGTTCAGGAGCAGAGGCACAGGAGAGGGAGGAAATGGAGAGCGAAGGGGAGGAGTCCGAAGGAAATGTCAGCGATGACAGCGATCCGAGGTCTCTGAGTCTGTCCAGTGAATCAGAGGATTCACAAAGAGGGGCTCCCATGGTCAGGGCAAGGGGAGTGCCCAGGGGGGCACTTCAGGGAGAAGGGGCCAGAGGGGACTCAGAGAGCAGCAGCTGGAAATCTGGACCAGCGTCCACACCAGAGGGAAGTAGGGGGGAGGAGTCCCAGGCATCGGGATCAGGCGGCGCGCTACCAGCGGGAGAACATGAGGCAGGATTGACCACGCCTCCATCAGGGAGCGAGGAAACGGTTAAGAGGAAGGTTAAACGCGCACGCGCGCCAAGTTCAAATGTACAGGAAGGCGGCACAGTTGGCAGCCCGGGTAGGGAGCCAAGTCCTAAAGCCCGCCGAAGAGAGCGGGAGGAGTCAGGAGGGTCAACGTCTGCGTCAGAGGAGTCCAGGAGGGAGGAGACCCCGGGGGGCAGCAGGACCCAGAGGAGAAAGGAGAGAAGGGAGAGGTGGAGTAAGATTAGAGTCTTAAACTGGTGTACAGGGGGCGGAGATTCAGACGGAGCTTCGCCGGTCTAGACTCTAGACGTAGAGCTGGGGCGCTGAGGCTTGGAAATGGAAACTATTCTTCAATAAAGACTTTGATACTTTACTACCGGCTAGCGTTGGTCCTTTGTGAGCTGGGACCAGGAGCCAGCTCTGACAATAATAATAATAATAATCATAATAATTTATTATTTAAACCCCGCCCATCTGGCTGGGTTTCCCCAGCCACTCTGGGCGGCTTCCAAAAGAATATTAAAATACTGTGATACATCAAACATTAAAAGCTTCCCTAAACAGGGCTGCCTTCAGATGTCTTCTAAAAGTCTGGTAGTTGTTGTTGTCTTTGACATCTGGTGGGAGGGCGTTCCACAGGGAGGGCGAGTGGTTGCTGAACAACTCCAGGCATGCCTGGAAGAAGCGTACCATTTGGATCCCTTCCAGTCGGGATTCAGGCCTCATCATGGGACTGAAACTGCCTTGGTCGCACTGGTCGATGATCTCCGGTGGGCTAGGGACAAAGGTGAGAGCTGTTTCCTAGTTCTGCTGGATCTCTCAGCGGCGTTTGATACCATCGACCATAACATCCTTCTGGACCGTCTTGAGGGGCTGGGAGCTGGGGGCACTGTCATACAGTGGTTCCGCTCCTTCCTCCTGGGCCGTGTTCAGAAAGTGGTGTGGGGGGTGAGTGTTCAGACCCCTGGGCTCTCACTTATGGGGTGCCTCAGGGTTCTGTCCTCTCCCCCATGCTTTTCAACATTTACATGCAGCCACTGGGAGAGATCATCAGGAGGTTTGGGCTGGGTGTTCATCAGTATGCGGATGATACCCAGATCTACCTCTCTTTTAAATCAGAACCAGTGAAGGCGGTGAAGGTCCTGTGTGAGTGTCTGGAGGCGGTTGGAGGATGGATGGTGGCTAACAGATTGAGGTTGAATCCTGACAAGACAGAAGTACTGTTTTTGGGGCACAGGAGGCGGGCAGGTGTGGAGGATTCCCTGGTCCTGAATGGGATAACTGTGCCTCTGAAGGACCAGGTGCGCAGCCTGGGAGTCATTTTGGACTCACAGCTGTCCATGGAGGCACAGGTCAAATCTGTATCCAGGGCAGCTGTTTACCAGCTCCATCTGGTACGTAGGCTGAGACCCTATCTGCCTGCAGACTGTCTCGCCAGAGTGGTGCATGCTCTGGTTATCTCCCGCTTGGACTACTGCAATGCGCTCTACGTGCGGCTACCTTGGAAGGTGACCCGGAAACTACAACTAATCCAGAATGCAGCAGCCAGACTGGTGACTGGGAGCGGCCGCCGAGACCACATAACACCGGTCTTGAAAGGCCTACATTGGCTCCCAGTATGTTTCCGAGCACAATTCAAAGTGTTGGTCCTGACCTTTAAAGCCCTAAACGGCCTCGGTCCAGTATATCTGAAGGAGCGTCTCCACCCCCATCGTTCTGCCCGGACACTGAGGTCCAGCTCCGAGGGCCTTCTGGCGGTTCCCTCACTGCGAGAGGCCAAGTTACAGGGAACCAGGCAGAGGGCCTTCTTGGAAGAGGGCCTTCAGGGAAGTTTTTAATATGTGACATTTTAGTGTATTTTTCATCTTTGTTGGAAGCCGCCCAGAGCCCAGAGCGGCTGGGGAAACCCAGCCAGATGGGTGGGGTACAAATAAATTATTACTATTATTATTATTGTTGTTGTTGTTGTTGTTGTTGTTGTTGTTGTTGTTATTCCAGCAGGTCTTTTTAACGGAAATCTGATGTCATCAATGTCTTTTTCTGCAATGTATTTCTCGTATGTCGCTTCAGAGATGATTATAGTCAAGTGGTGTATAAGCTGCTTAAATAGTAAATAGTTGAAGGCAATTTTAAAAATAATAATTGTATAACAAGGGGGAAAGCATACTTGTATCTGACCATATCTTAATGGACACAGACTTTGATAAATAGCATCCTAGCCATAGGCTAATTTTGTGGAGTTTAAAGCTAAGCCTACAAGTTCTGAAAGCATGCTTTGAAACCCATATGAACTCTAGTATGCTGTCGGGGGAAGAGGGAGGGGGAAGAGGAAGGATGTGGTTGGCTGAAATGAAGTCCGATCCTGTACAGATAAATCACTAGTGGAAGCGCCAACAGAAACGTGTACAGATTCCACACGATCCTGAGGAAGCCTGAATCTGGGCAGGACCTTGTCTCTTGGCCTGTCATTTGTGGCTGCTCCACCCAGGTCTGAGACGCCTTCCGGAGTGAAACAGTGATCGGGGGGCGGGGGAGACAAGAGGATGGAGCCGTCTAAACCCCTCGGCGGGTACTTTGAAAACAGACTCCTTTTGTCTGGATCTTCCCTGCGCAAAGATGGGTCTGTATGCATTTTGAGCAGAGGAGGAGGGTCTGTGGAACTGCCCACCACTGCGGTGTACTGTTCCCAGAATATTTTTATAAAAAAAAATTATTCAAAGTTATAACAAGACATATTATCCAAAAACATATCCTTATCCCCCCCCCATTTTCCCTCCCTCCCTCCCCCCTCCCCTCCCCCCCAGAACCCCCCCCCCACCTCCCAACTTCCCTCAGTTCCAGTCTTTGGTTTCTCTAATATTGCTATTTTCTGCATGTTACAAAGTTGTATAGATCCTCAAACTGTATAGCTGATTATTATAAGTAAAAAAAAATATTGTGGATGTTTATTCAAAACCTGCCCAGGAGTCCAATTCTCTTTGTTGCGTCTTCAGAGACTTTGTGAAAGGTTCCCATTCATCCTTAAAGTCATAGTTATCCTTGTCCCGTAGCCTATATGTCAATTTTGCCAGTTCTGCATAGTCCATCAACTTTTCTTGCCATGATTCTTTCGTTGGGGTTTCTTCAGTCTTCCATCCTTGCGCAACCAGAACTCTCGCGGCCGTTGTCGCAGACATGAAGATGTTTTTCAACTTTTTTGGCAGATCTTTCCCTACAATCCCCAACAAAAATGCCTCGGGTTTTTAAACAAATGTTAAATGGGACATTTTCTTCAATTCATTGTATATCATTTCCCCAAATGTTTTAATTACCTTACACTCCCACCACATATGATAAAATGTTCCCTCCTTTTCCTTACACTTCCAACATATATTTGAACTAGTTTTCTACATTTTCCCTCACTGCACTGGTGTTGTGTACCATCTGTACACCATCTTCATGTAGTTCTGCATGTACTCTTCCCAGGATAGGTAAAGATCATTCAACAGTTTTCAAATCGAAAAACGGTGTTTCATTTTGAGACCCTTCGTAACACCATCCACTTCATTTAAGCACAACCTACGACCCTTGAGGTTTTTACTGAAGCAAAAGGATCGATTCCATCCCGGCATCAAACAGCTGTGCTTTGAGGATCGTCTGTTTCATAGCAGCTCCTGTGCCCCTTCCCTCTGCTGCATTTGGCATGAAATTGCCGGTGATTTCCCCAGGAGTAAAAAGGCCTACCTACTCTGGGCTTATTCTTGGGAATTACTTTGCAACAAAGAAGAAAGCTTTTCGTCTTCTGTTCTTTTCATTTTTATGTTTTCAAAATGCTTGATATCTGACACTGATTTCTGTATATTGTGTTTTCTTTGTTTTTCAAGCTTTCATAAATAATAGCCTTTGAAACCAGCTGGTACAGTGGTCAGAAGACTTGCCTTCGTGTCCACAGAATGGAGAAGAAAAGTTCGCCCAACGAATCCCTGGGTGCGACCCCAGAGACCTCCGGCTGCCACCTGGCTGAGCCTTCTCATTGCCAGCTCACTTTGATGCCCTCTGTTCCCAGAGATACCACTGGAAGAGCTGCTTCCCTTAGCCAGGAAGCGTCGGGGTCCCAGCAGCCTTCCCGGCAGGCCTCCCACATTTCCTCCTCCTTGGGCAGTGCTCCATTGCAGGTCCCTGAGCAGCTTCCCGAAGAAAGGCCCCATGGCACTGGCCGAGGTGCTTCCCTCCCATCTCTGGATGAGGTTTCTTCTTCCCAGCGCACCACCCAGGGAACGGGTCACCAGCTTGCAGCGACGTTCTCTAGCCTGCAGTCTGGGAGAAGGAAAAGTGTGATCACCTTTGCGGGGACCCAGGCTGTTTCCTCTGCCTCTAAGTCTCCAGAGGGGTCTGTCCCAGCTCCGAGCACAGCTGATCTGGCTAAAGGCGGCCAGGGGCAAGGCCAGGTAAGTCCAGATTGAGAGGTAGGGAAAGGGCTTTGAGGCTGCAATGCCCTCCTTGAGTCTCTCCAGCTGCTTTGGACAACTGCCCCCATCCCTGACCCCTGGCCAGACCGCCTGGGCCTGGTGAGAGATGGAGCCCCAGAACACCTGGAGTGCACCAGGCTGGGGAAGGATGTCGTGAGGTGGAAGGCAAAAGGGAGGCAGACAGCCCATCCCGGGGTCGGTCCTTTTCCTCCTTCTAGCTTAATGGCTCACCTGAGCCGCCATCCTTTAAACTGGGGAAGCAGCAGCGGCTCATCAGAACTCACAAGTTAGGAAGTCCTATGTTATCGCCCCCATCTTCTTGTTATGTCCTGTTGGTGGGGAGGATCGTGCCGTTTTCCTGTGGGTGGGCAGCCAGCCAGCAGCAGGCTGGCAGGTGGGCCCAGGGAAATGGCTTTGTTGGGGGAGCCTCAGAACTCGTCCTCTGCATGTTTGTTCCCTGTTGCCCCAAAGTGGGAACTGTCTTGCAATTCAGGCTTGTGGCACACAGGTAGAGAAGGGGAGCCGTTTGTCTCTTCAGATGCCTGGGAGGAGAGAGCAGTGGGTGGGGGCAGCCTCTGCTCCCCCTTCTAGAAAGGAGGCATTTGCCAACATGGGTGCAATTCTGCTCCATGTGGGGAAAGTGTTGATCCATCATGGATTTGGGGGGATGCTGCTGCCAGCCAATATGGGCATTTCAATGTTTGCCTATTTTCGGACCTAGTTGTAAAGTACCTTGAGATTCCCACATAATAGGTTGCAGGTAAATACTCGTTGGGACGCGGGTGGCGCTGTGGGTTAAAGCCTCAGTGCCTAGGGCTTGCCGATCGAAAGGTCGGCGGTTCGAATCCCCGCAGCGGGGTGCGCTCCCGCTGTTCAGTCCCAGCGCCTGCCAACCTAGCAGTTCGAAAGCACTCCCGGGTGCAAGTAGATAAATAGGGACCGCTTACTAGCGGGAAGGTAAACGGCGTTTCCGTGTGCGGCTCTGGCTCGCCAGAGCAGCGATGTCATGCTGGCCACGTGACCCGGAAGGGTCTTCGGACAGCGCTGGCCCTTGGCCTCTTTGAGTGAGATGGGCGCACAACCCTAGAGTCTGTCAAGACTGGCCTGTATGGGCAGGGGTACCTTTAACTTTAAATACTCTAAAAATAAAAACTCCCCGCCACCCCATCATGTCACACGGCTACGACTCATAAGCCATGAATGCAGGTCTGAATAGTGCCCCTTTGGAAACCCCCACCCTCCATGCCGAAAAAGAGCATCTGCCCCTGAAATCCTTTCAGTATAAAGTGTATGAATGACAGGCAGCTCAAAAACTGTCTCCTCGGCTATTTGGCTCATGTGTCTCATAGAACAAACTCCACGGACGAAAACAGCCTTGCCAGGAATGTGAGCCGACTTTAATCCAGCCTGCCCTGAAATATCTCAGAAGTGAAGCAGGAGAAAGAGGCCCAGTTTATGGCGGTGAGCTGACTTGCTTTTGAGTGGGAGGGTGTGCGCTGCAGGGGACTGGTCTCCTTGTGTGAATAGGCTGGACTACAAAATCTCTGGCTGCTCTTATATTCTTTCCCTGCAAGGCTGCAGTTAGGTTAGTGAGTGGCAGGCTATTGCCTATCTTGTGTATCAGCAGCACTGTAGAGTCAGGCCAGATGGCAAATCCTGATAGTTGGGGTCGGGATGCATATGGAATGGGTTGGGGAAAGAGGGGTGGCCACTTCCACTCTACCAGGAAGCATTTTTCTGCTGGAGAAACAGCTTGCACCAGCAGAGGGAGGCAGCACTCCACAGAAAACCTCTCTGTCATACAGGCAGTCCTCTACAAGGAGATCCTTGGGCTGGGAGGGGGCTGGAAGTGACCATATTCCAGGTGAGGGGGAGCATGAAGCCAGGCTCTGGGCTTTCGTTTCGTGTTGGAATGGAGATGTAAAATCACTTCTTTTGTATTCAGGTCAGGACAAGAGATCCACACCTGGGAGCTTGACGGCAACTGAAGGGATCCATGGTGATCCAGGGAAAGCTGCACTTGCTGCTCAGGTAAGGCCAGAAGGATGCTCACCAGGCATCCCCGGTTGCCAGGGAGAGACCCCGGATTCAGGAATCTGTCCCCGGCAGAAATTTGTCCCCGGAATGTCCCCGGATTTACGCCTGGGTACTTCCTGCGCTGCAACACGGCTGACGCCACCCTGGGGTGGAGCTCCTTCTCAGCAATAGCACTGTCTGCTCATTCCCAACTTCTTCAACCAGTGCCTCTGTGCCTTCTGTAAATGTCTGGAGTAAATGTCTAGCAGGAAGTGTCTGTCCTCTCCAGGATGTTGAAATACTGAAGAAGGCGCCCAATAGCCCTAAGACGGGGGCGGAAACAGTACTTAAGGATGATCAAGCATTGCGTATGAAGGTCCAGGAGCTTGAAGAAAAACTCCAGCTGTTGCCAGAAATACTCCAGGAGCCCCAAGGAAGAGGTATTTTTGAGAATGCTGTCTTCACAAATTCCGGGGACATGGCCCTCTCAGTGTTGAGGTGGGGAGGTGGGGCTGCGAGTTTGCAGATAAGAGTCCAAAGTTAAAAATGTAAAGGCTAATGGAATTCTATTTAAAAATCAGGAGTCGCTGTGGTGGTTCAAGTTATAGTGTGAGGCAAAAGACAAGATGGAAAAGAAACGATACGGAAGAGAGAAAAGAGATAGAGAGAAAAAGAAGAAAGAAAGAAAAAGAAAACACAAAAAATCCTACTGAAAATAGTTTGTTTGTTTGTTTAGAAAAGAGAAGGAAAAGGAAAAAAACCATTGTAATAAGTAAATAGAAAAAGGGGGAAGTGGGAATGGAATTGTAGATATATATATATATAGAATTCTTTAATGAGAAATTAAAAAAAAAATAAAACTTGTTTTGAGTGATAGCAGCTCTTTTGGCTGAGGTGCGGCATGCAGCTGAAACAGTATTTCAGGAAACTCAAGCATTCAGTGTGAATCTCCAGGAGCTTGAAGAGAAACTCCAGGCGTTGCCAGCAACACTCCAGGAGCCGCAAGCCAGAGGTATTTTTGAGTATCCTGTCTTCACAAATTCCGGGGACATGGCCCTCCCAGTGTTAAGGTGGGGAGGTGGGGCTGCGAGTTTGCAGATAAGAGTCAAACGTTAAAAATGTAAAGGCTAATGGAATTCTATCTAAAAATCAGGTCAGGACAACAGATCCACACCTGGGAGCTTGATGGCAGCTGAAGGGATCCACGGTGATCCAGGACAAGCTGCACTTGCTGCTCAGGTAAGGCCAGAACGAGGCTTACCAGGCGTCCCCGGTTGCCAGGGAGAGACCCCGGATTCAGCAATCTGTCCCCGGCAGAAATTTGTCCCCGTAATGTCCCCGGATTTACGCCTGGGGACTTCCTGCGCTGCAACATGGCTGACGCCATGGCAGCAAGCAGCATCGGAGGTCCCGACTACATCCGGGGACATTAATTAAATCCGGGGACATTCCAGCCAGTTCCAGCCAGCCAATCCGCTGGCTGGGGGGGGTGCCCCGACCTTGCTGCAGCCGGTAAGGAGAGGGAGAGCCCGACCCGAGAGAGAAGAGACCCAGAGGAAGGTATGTCTGCTTTAACGCCTCATTGCTGAGCAAAAATCAGCGTTCTTGGCCGTTCCTGTGGCGTACACCCCTCCCCCCTTTTCTCCAGCTGGACAGCTTGTCTTTGGGGCGTTGAGGCAAAGCACAGCAGAGGGGATCCCCTGCACCCCCACTTTGTGGGAGAGCTTGCTTGCAGATAGGGATAGCGCACGGTTGGAGAGCCTTTTATTTGTAATTGCTCTGGTTGCTTAATAATAATAATAATAATAATAATTTATTATTTATACCCCGCCCATCTGGCTGGGTTTCCCCAGCCACTCTGGGTGGCTTCCAAAAGAATATTAAAATACTGTGATACATCAAACATTAAAAGCTTCCCTAAACAGGGCTGCCTTCAGATGTCTTCTAAAAGTCTGGTAGTTGTTGTTCTCTTTGACATCTGGTGGGAGGGCGTTCCACAGGGAGGGCGCCACTACCGAGAAGGCCCTCTGCCTGGTTCCCTGTAACTTGGCTTCTTGCAGTGAGGGAACCCCCAGAAGGCCCTCGGCGCTGGACCTCAGTGTCCGGGTAGAGCGATGGGGGTGGAGACGCTCCTTCAGGTATACTGGACCGAGGCCGTTTAGGGCTTTAAAGGTCAACACCAACACTTTGAATTGTGCTCGGAAACGTACTGGGAGCCAATGTAGGTCTTTCAAGACCGGTGTTATATGGTCTCGGCGGCTGCTCCCAGTCACCAGTCTGGCCGCTGCATTCTGGATTAGTTGTAGTTTCCGGGTCACCTTCAAAGGTAGACCCACGTAGAGCGCATTGCAGTAGTCCAAGCGGGAGATAACCAGAGCATGCACCACTCTGGCAAGGCAGTCCGCGGGCAGATAGGGTCTCAGCCTACGTACCAGATGGAGCTGGTACACAGCTGCCCTGGACACGGATTTAACCTGTGCCTCCATGGACAGCTGTGAGTCCAAAATGACTCCCAGGCTGCTCACCTGGTCCTTCAGGGGCACAGTTACCCCATTCAGGACCAGGGAATCCTCCACACCTGCCCGCCTCCTGTCCCCCAGAAACAGTACTTCTGTCTTGTCAGGATTCAATCTCAATCTGTTTGCCGCCATCCATCCTCCAAACGCCTCCAGACACTCACACAGGACCGTCACCGCCTTCACTGGTTCTGATTTGAAAGAGAGGTAGAGCTGGGTATCATCTGCATACTGATGAACACCCAGCCCAAACCTCCTGATGATCTCTCCCAGCGGCTGCATATAGATGTTAAAAAGCATGGGGGAGAGGACAGAACCCTGAGGCACCCCACAAGTGAGAGCCCAGGGGTCTGAACACTCATCCCCCACCACAACCTTCTGAACACGGCCCAGGAGGAAGGAGCGGAACCACTGTATGACAGTACCCCCAGCTCCCAGCCCCTCAAGACGGTCCAGAAGGATGTTATGGTCGATGGTATCAAACGCCGCTGAGAGATCCAGCAGAACTAGGAAACAGCTCTCACCTTTGTCCCTAGCCCGCCGGAGATCATCAACCAGTGCGACCAAGGCAGTTTCAGTCCCGTGATGAGGCCTGAATCCCGACTGGAAGGGATCCAAATGGTCCGCTTCTTCCAGGCGTGCCTGGAGTTGTTCAGCCACCACTCGCTCAATCACCTTGCCCAAGAATGGAAGATTTGAGACTGGGCGATAGTTGGCCATCGTGGCCGCATCTAAAGATGGTTTTTTAAGAAGCGGTTTAATAACCGCCTCTTTCAGCGGGTCTGGGAAGACTCCCTCACGGAGGGAAGCATTCACCACCCCACGAAGCCCATCGCCCAGCCCTTCCCAGCTAGCTTTTATAAGCCAGGATGGGCAAGGATCAAGGAGACAGGTGGTTGGTTTCACTCGTCCAAGCAGCCTGTCCACATCCTCGGAGGTAACAGATTGGAATTGATCCCACGCAATTTGACTAGACAGGACTCTAGCACTCTCCCGCCCCGGCCCTGCTCCCACGGTGGCATCGACCTCTTCCCGAATCTGAGCGACTTTATCTGCAAAAAACTTTGCAAAATCATTGCAGGAGATCATGTGGCCCGTACTGGGCCCCGATGTAGCAGGTGGTTCCGCTAGATTGCGGACCACCTGAAAAAGTCTCCTGCTGCTGTTTTCTGCAGATGCAATAGAGGCGGTGAAGAAAGTCTTCTTCGCCGTCGCTACTGCCACTTGGTAGGCTCGACATTGAGCTCTAACCTGTGTCCGGTCAGCTTCAGAATGGGTCCTCCGCCACCGGCGCTCTAGCCGTCTCAACGATTGTTTCATTGCCCTCAGATCCGTGGAAAACCACGGGGCTGTCCGGGCTCCATGCAATCGGAGAGGGCGTTTCGGAGCCAAACAGTCAATAGCCCTGGTTAACTCCACATTCCAGCGGGCCACCAGGGAATCAGCTGAAAGGCCATCAACATGGGATAAAGCATCCCCTACCACTCTCTGGAAACCATTTGGATCCATTAAGTGGCGGGGGCGGACCATCCGAATCGGTCCCACCTCCCTGCAGAGGGGAAGGGTTGCGGAGAAGTCCAGTTGCACCAGGAAGTGATCTGACCATGGCACTTCTTTTGTTTCGCTTTTAGTTAATGTTAGGTCACCAACATCCGTAGAGGTAAACACCAGGTCCAAGGCATGTCCGCGGCTATGGGTTGGGCCAAACTTATTCAGGGACAGCCCCATGGAGGCCATGCTTTCCACGAAGTCCCGAGCGGCCCCTTGTAAGGTCGTGTCGGCATGGATATTAAAATCCCCTAGGACAACCAAACTAGGTGTCTCCAGGAGGACATCCGCCACGACCTGAAGCAGCTCGGGCAGGGAATCCTTGGTGCAGCGGGGAGGTCGGTACACCAGAAGGAATCCTGTACTGCCCCTATTGCCCAACTTCCAGAACATGCACTCAGAAAACTGGGTCTTCCCAATAGGACGCCTGGTGCAAACTAATGACTTCCTAAAAATCACTGCAACCCCCCCTCCCCGCCCACAAGGCCTGGGTTGCTGTGCGTAAGAGAAACCTGGTGGACAAGCAGCGGCAAGAACAGGCCCATCTGCTTCATCCAACCAAGTCTCTGTTACACATGCCAGGTCAAATCCTCCATCCATGATCAAGTCATGGATTGCAGTGGTTTTATGAATCATCGACCTGGCATTGCACAGCAGCACCTTCAGGCCATGTGGGTATCCCTTGCTGATTCTAGTATCCGTCCGGTCAGGACCAGACCCGGAGGCAGGGATAGTCCTCAGACAACGACTAAACCTGCCTCCTCTGTAATGACAAGGTCTGGTCTTAGCGTAACTCCTCCTCCTACCCGTGATCACTGAGATCGGTTGTCCCAGCGCATCCCCCTCTGTGGAACATGCCCCAGCCATTTTGTTGGCTGGGACCCACTCCCCGGCAGCCCTGACCCCTCCCCTTAAGAACAAAATAAGACCTTAAAACAATAAATACAAAAACAAAAGACCCCAGAAAACAAAAAACAATACAAATAAAAAACTATAAAAATTACAAATCCGTTAAAAACAAACAAATTCCCAACTAAACATCCATCCCACCTCCATCCACGTCCCCGCATATTCAAAAAAAAAATTAAATAAAAAGGACAAGGAAAAATTTAAAACATTTTAAAAAAGCTCTGCTTAGAAAGGTAGTTGGCGGATGAAGTTAACCAAGTCAACTTTAATGGTTTAACCTGCCAGAAAAAGGGCCAGTTTAAAACAGCGGCTGTCTAGTTCACAGAGTTCCTGAACAAGCAGGCATGGAAACACCGGTTTCTATAATAACTGAAATGTGCTTCATTTGCAACTAAGTGGAGCCTCTCTGCTAATGCAGAGCACAATCCACAGGTTCAGGCAAGGCCATTTATATACCCAAAATCCAGAGCAGCCTTTTCTCCTACGCCTCTGAAGTACCACCACTGCAACACCAGCGCTTGGCCTTCTGGCACCTGCAGGCTAGGGAAAGAGCTCTTTAGCACCTTGGGGTGGAGCTCCTTCTCAGCAATAGCACTGTCTGCTCATTCCCAACTTCTTCAACCAGTGCCTCTGTGCCTTCTGTAAATGTTTGGAGTAAATGACTAGAAGGAAGTGTCTGTCCTCTCCAGGGTGTTGAAATACTGAAGAAGGCGCCCAATAGCCCTAAGACGGGGGCGGAAACAGTACTTAAGGATGATCAAGCATTCGATATGAAGGTCCAGAAGCTTGTAGACAACCTCCAGCCATTGCCTGCAATACTCCTGGAGCCACAAGCAAGAGGTATTTTTGAGAATTGCGTCCCGCGGTGACCCGGAAGTAATGGAACAGGTTACCTCCAGGTTTCGCTGCTCGCGCATGTGCAGACGCACAAAATGACGTCACGCGCATGTTCAGAAGCGGCAAATCGCGACCCCCACACGCGCAGACGTGGCTTGCGTTCTGCTCATGATGCGAACGGGGCTCCGGAACGGATCCCGTTCGCAACCAGAGGTACCACTGTAGTGCCTGGCTTGTCCAATGGCTTGTCCATTTCGGAGCCATTTCTGCTTCCTGGGCTGTGCCCCCAATACTACGGCTTTGGTCTTGGAATAATTTCTATTCAAATCTTTGTTACCACACAGTCTCCGAAAGTTCTTTAGTAATCGCCTCATACCCACCTGCGTTTGTGCTAACAACACCGTATCGTTGGCATGTAGCAAAATGGATACATTCTGGGATAAAACTGAAACAGGGAAATATCTGGCCACATGGGTTCCTTTATTACATCATTTACATAAATGTTAAACAGCAGAATTTTAGAAAGTATTTCAAAGTGTTTAAAATGATTTAGGAATTACAAGGTTAACTTTTTAAAAAAGATATTAAATAAGTTTTACAAGCCTGTATGTGTAACTGCTGATGATGTTGGGGGGTGGGGGGTGGCGGCAGCTGTGGTTGTAAGACTCCCTTAAAACTGATTTACAGTGCTGGCTCTTGGGGATTGAAAGGGCACATAAAAAGGCCTTGCCCAAGTTAAAGAAAAACCAACAAACAACCCCAGTCAAACAATTAAAAGAACCAGCCTGTGGAGCTCAGATGAACAAGTCCCACTTTGCTGCAACTTGACCGGAATGACATGCACAGATGCTCCCTTCTTTTTCTCAGTGATAGCAGCTCTTTTGGCTGAGGTGTGGCATGGAGCTGAAACAGTATTTAAGGAAACTCAAACATTCCTTGTGAAGCTCTGGGAGCTTGAAGAGAAACTCCAGGCGTTGCCAGCAACACTCCAGGATCCGCAAGGAAGAGGTATTTTTGAGAATCCTGTCTTCACAAATTCCGGGGACATGGTCCTCCCAGTGTTAAGGTGGGGAGGTGGGGCTGCGAGTTTGCAGATAAGAGTCAAACGTTTAAAATGTAAAGGCTAATGGAATTCTATCTAAAAATCAGGTCAGGACAACAGATCCACACCTGGGAGCTTGGTGGCAGCTGAAGGGATCCACGGTGATCCAGGACAAGCTGCACTTGCTGCTCAGGTAAGGCCAGAACGAGGCTTACCAGGCGTCCCCGGTTGCCAGGGAGAGACCCCGGATTCAGCAATCTGTCCCCGGCAGAAATTTGTCCCCGGAATGTCCCCGGAATTACGCCTGGGGACTTCCTGCGCTGCAACATGGCTGACGCCATGGCAGCAAGCAGCATCGGAGGTCCCGACTACATCCGGGGACATTAATTAAATCTGGGGACATTCCAGCCAGTTCCAGCCAGCCAATCCGCTGGCTGGGGGGGTGCCCCGACCTTGCTGCCGCCACTGAGGAGAGAGAGAGCCCGACCCGAGAGAGCAGAGACCCAGAGGAAGGTATGTCTGCTTTAACGCCTCATTGCTGAGCAAAAATCAGCGTTCTTGGCCGTTTATGTGGCGTACACCCCTCCCCCCTTTTCTCCAGCTGGACGGCTTGTCTTTGGGGCGTTGAGGCAAAGCACAGCAGCGGGGATCCCCTGCCCCCCCCCCACTTTGTGGGAGAGCTTGCTTGCAGATAGGGATAGCACACGGTTGGAGAGCCTTTTATTTGTAATTGCTCTGGTTGCTTAGAAAGGTAGTTGGCGGATGAAGTTAACCAAGTCAACTTTAATGGTTTAACCTGCCAGAAAAAGGGCCAGTTTAAAACAGCGGCTGTCTAGTTCACAGAGTTCCTGAACAAGCAGGCATGGAAACACCGGTTTCTATAATAACTGAAATGTGCTTCATTTGCAACTAAGTAGAGCCTCTGTGCTAATGCAGAGCACAATCCACAGCTTCAGGCAAGGCCATTTATATACCCAGAATCCAGAGCAGCCTTTTCTCCTACGCCTCTGAAGTACCACCACTGCAACACCAGCGCTTGGCCTTCTGGCACCTGCAGGCTAGGGAAAGAGCTCTTTAGCACCTTGGGGTGGAGCTCCTTCTCAGCAATAGCACTGTCTGCTCATTCCCAACTTCTTCAGCCAGTGCCTCTGTGCCTTCTGTAAATGTCTGGAGTAAATGTCTAGCAGGAAGTGTCTGTCCTCTCCAGGATGTTGAAATACTGAAGAAGGCGCCCAATAGCCCTAAGACGGGGGCGGAAACAGTACTTAAGGATGATCAAGCATTGCGTATGAAGGTCCAGGAGCCTGTAGAAAACCTCCAGTCGTTGCCAGAAATACTCCAGGATCCGCAAGCCAGAGGTATTTTTGATTATCCTGTCTTCACAAATTCCGGGGACATGGACCTCCCAGTGTTAAGGTGGGGAGGTGGGGTTGGGAGTTTGCAGATAAGAGTCAAAAGTTAAAAATGTAAAGGCTAATGGAATTGTATTTAAAAATCAAAAGTTGCTGTGGTGGTTCAAGTTATAGTGTGAGACAAAAGACAAGATGGAAAAGAAATAATAATAATAATAATAATAATAATAATAATAATAATAATAATAAATTATTATTTGTACCCCGCCCATCTGGCTGGGTTTCGCCAGCCACTCTGGGCAGCTTCAAACAAAGATGAAAAATACACTAAAATGTCACATATTAAAAACTTCCCTGAACTGGGCTGCCTTCAGATGTCTTCTGAATGTCAGGTAGTTGTTTATCGCTTTGACATCTGATGGGAGGGCATTCCACAGGGCGGGTGCCACCACCAAGAAGGCCCTCTGCCTGGTTCCCTGTAACTTGGCCTCTCGCAGTTAGGGAACCGCCAGAAGGCCCTCGGAGCTGGACCTCAGTGTCTGGGCTGAACGATGGGGGTGGAGACGCTCCTTCAGATATACTGGACCGAGGCCGTTTAGGGCTTTAAAGGTCAGCACTTGTAAGCGTGCCTTCTCCCTCCGTGCTTGCTGGACTTAGCAGAAACGAGGCCAGACGCCATAAATTCCTTTCTTTATTGCTTTCTGACAAGATTACATGCAGAATAAACAAAGCGACCCGTCTCTCACGAGGTGTTGCTCTAACTACTTTCTCTTTTCCCTCTCCCTCGAGACCAGCAGAGCCAACGGCCCAGCCCCTTCCGTCTTTCCCTGTGACGTGGATCCCCCTCTCTCTGAAGCTCCCCTTCCTCTCCAGACTCACTGCTCCCTTCTCTGTCCTCTGACCAGTGGAGACCTCTCCCTGTACCCTCTGATTCTTTCCTCCCTTGCTGCCTGCAGTTCCCTGACATCCACCCCCTCCTCAAGGGCCCCCCTCTCCTCCCTTTCTTGAGAAGAAGCCTCCCCCGATGCATTCTCCTCATGCTTCTCGGGTGTGAATCCTAGGAAAATCTCCTCCTCCTCCTCTTCGGTATCATCAAAAACGTTACCCCACCCTTTAACATCTGATGGACCCGGACGCTCTTCACTCACTCCTCCTCCCCCCTGCGTTTCCTCTTGGTCCGAGGCTGAGAACCCCTTGAAATCCTCTTCATCGTCCGTCGGCCCAAACGCCCTCTCAGCGAACCTCCTTGCGGGTTGTGGCTTATGTGGAAATAGCTCGTGGAAGTCCTCCACTAAACCCTCCTCCGTGACCCAATCTGACGGTACCCATGTGTTATCTGAACTGGTGGCCCCCTCCCAAGCTACAAGATACTCCAGCTGATTACCCTTCCAACGCGAGTCCAATATTTCCTCAATCTGGCGTCCCCGCTCCCTTTCCGCAACTTCTGGCGGTGGCACCTCCCCTTCCCTTCTGCCCGGCCGGTAAGCCGACAATAGCGCCCGGTGGAACACGGGGTGAATTTTCATGCTCTCGGGCAGCCTCAACTTAAAGGCCACTGGGTTGACTTGCTGTATGATTTCAAAGGGACCTACCCTCCTGGGTTTGAGTTTCTTACAACCCCCTTTCCAGGGCAAGCCTTGCGTGGATAACCACACCTTATCCCCCACCCGGAGGGTCTCCCCTTCCCTCCGATGCTTGTCTGCTTGCTTCTTGTATACCTCCTTGGCCCTCTCCAAGTTCAACTTCAGTTGCTGCTGAATTGCTTCCATTTCCTCCGCAAACTGTTCAGCGGCTGGCACACTCCACGATTCCTCCCCCCTCCCCGGGAAAGCCCTAGGATGGCACCCGTGATTTGCAAAAAACGGAGTCATCCCTGTGGACACATTCTCTGAGTTGTTGTATGCAAACTCCGCCAGCGCTAATTTGTCCACCCAATCGTTCTGCCTCTCCCCCACATAACAACGCAGGTACTGCTGTAATACTGCATTGACCCTCTCCGCCTGCCCATTGCTTTCGGGATGTCTGGCGGTGGTGAAACTTACCTCAACTTGCAACAAATTCATGAGTTTGCTCCAGAACCTGGAGGTAAATTGTGTCCCCCTATCCGAAATGACCCTTGAAGGGACCCCATGCAACTTAAACACGTGCTCCACAAACAATTTGGCTGTCTCCTCAGCAGTTACCGCATGAGAACACGCCACAAAATGGCACATTTTCGTGAGTAGATCCACCACCACCAGCACCGCTGTTTCCCCCTTGGACTGGGGCAAGTCAGTGATGAAGTCCACTGATACCACCTCCCATGGCCTCCCTGGTGTTGGCAGAGGCTCTAATAACCCTGCCGGAGCTGCCCTCTCCCCTTTGGCTCTCTGACAGGTCTCACACCCTCGCACATATTCCTTTACATCTTCCCGCACCTTAGGCCACCAAAATTCTCTGGTGACCAACAACATGGTCTTATGTTGCCCAAAGTGTCCTGCCGTCAAGCTGTCATGCAGTTGTCGGAGGATTCTGGCCCGGAGAGCTTCCCCTGGTACATACAAAGCCCCTCGATAAAACAGTAGCCCCCCTTTTTCCTCGAAACCTCCCTCAGTCCCTCTCTCTTGCCCAAGTTCATCCAACTTTCCTCTGGCAAAAGCATTGTCCCGCATCAAGCGTAGCAGTTCATCGTCCTTCACCAATGTTGCTCCGCAAGCCCACCTCTGCTCGGGGAACATGAACCGGGCTGTGGGGGGTCCTTTCTCTGCCAGATACTCGGGTTTACGGGATAAAGCGTCCGCCCTCACGTTCTGCTCGCCTGGTACGTACTGAATCTTGAAGTTGAAATTGGCAAAGAACTGTGCCAAGCGTATTTGCCTCTGGCACATCACTCTCGCCGTCCGCCAGTACTCCAAATTCTTATGATCCGTGCACACCAGTATCTGATGCTTCGCTCCAATCAAAAAATGCCGCCATTGCTTGAATGCAGACACAATAGCAAGCAATTCCTTATCATAGATACTATAGTTCACTTCCGGTTTATTGAGCTTCCGGGAAAAGAAGGCACACGGACGCCACTCCCCCTCCCCATCTTGCTGCATGAGAACCGCTCCAATCGCTCGATCAGACGCATCTGTCTCCACGCGCAGTGGTAGTTCAGGGTTGACATGCAGCAGTTGTTCCTCGGAGGCGAAGACTCTCTTTAGACTCTCAAAGGCCCTCTGCGCCCCATCCGTCCATTCAAACTTCTTCTTGCCACTGAGGCAGTCCGTTATGGGGGTCGCCAGCCGTGCGAAGTCCTTGATGAACTTCCGGTAGAAGTTACTGAAGCCCAGGAACCGCTGAACATCCTTCCTCATTTTGGGGCTTTTCCACTCCAACACCGCTTTGACCTTCTCCGGGTCCATTGCCAATCCCCTGTCCGACAGCCTATAGCCCAGGAACTCGACCTCTCTCGTGTGAAACTGACACTTCTCCAGCTTCACCCATAGGCTATGCTCCTTGAGCTTAGCTAGAACTTCCCGCACGTCTTTAACGTGCTGTTCTTCATCTGGAGAGTAAATAAGTATGTCATCCAAAAATGCAGCGCAGTTTTTGTAGAGCAAAGGTCCCAACACGTGGTGCATGAAGGCTTGGAAGCAATGTCTACCACACTGTAAACCGAAAGGCATAACAAGGTATTCAAATGCCCCTAGTGGTGTGAACATGGTTGTCTTCCACTCGTCCCCCTCTCGCACCCTGATGAGATTGTAGGCTCCTCTCAAATCCAGTTTGGTGAAAATTTTCCCCTTCCGCACCCTCGCCAATACGTCATCAATTTTTGGCATTGGGAAGGCCATGGGGAGCGTCTGGGCGTTGATTCGCCTGAAATCCACGATGAGACGTTTATCTCACGTCCCCTTTTTGTCCACAAAGAACACTGGGCTTCCGCCTACTGCCCTGGACTCCCTAATGAAACCTCTCCTCAGGTTCTTGTCTATAAAAGCTCTTAAATCCTCCATCTCCTGATCGGACATAGAGTACAGTTTTCCTGACGGCAACTTGGCCCCCGGGATCAAGTTGATCTGGCAATCGTAAGGCCTGTGCGGCGGCAGCCTGTCTGCCTCTCTTTCGCTGAAAACCTCTGCCAAGTCCATATATTCTGGAGGAATGCCGCCTTTCTCTCCTGCACCCGTAGCCGCCACTCTGGCACTAGCAACTCGCGGCTCCTTTACCCCCAAACAGTTCTCCAAGCAATGCGCCGATCCAAACGTCAGGTTACGCTGATGCCAGGAGACCACCGGATCGTGCATGGCCAACCAACTCATGCCCAAAATGATGGGTGGGCCTGCCAGCGTGGCCACATGGAAAGCAATCGTTTCAGAATGCGTCGAAATCCTCATTCTCATGGGGGGGGGGTTGATGGGTCACTTCCCCTCCCAAAAGTTCCCTCCCATCAATGGTGGTCACTTGTAGTGGAAAATCCAAAGGCAGCAAGTGCAATTGGTGCTGCGCAGCGAACTCCCTGCTGAAGAAATTGGCACTCGCTCCTGAGTCCAACAGGGCATAGACCTCCATAGCCTGTCCATTGGGGAGTTCCAGCAACACCCTCACAATTATGCCTGGTTGGGGACGTCCTGGTCGGGGCTCTGGTTCAGTTCCTTTCCTGCCTGGCTGCGGTTCCGCCCCATTCCCAGCCAGGCATTGGCGTTTCCCTGCTTTTGGACACCCCCCTCTTCCATCTGGGAGGAAGCCCCCACCATTCCCTGCCAGTTGCGACGTTCTGGACACACTCTGGCAAAGTGCCCTGGTTTCTGGCAGATAAAGCATTTCTTGGCAGCCTGCCTGTTTTCTGCCGCCTTGTGAACCGGCCGTTGAGCCTTTAAATCTTCCCGCGCGCGGGCAGAGTCAATTTCCATCGGCTCCGAGTGAGAGTGACCTTGCACTCCCTCACTTGGTATGCCAGGAATGTGATCACCATGGGAACGCCGGCCTTTGCTCTCAGCCTTCTCTAGCTGCCTCAGCTCCTGCCTGCTGCCCACAGCCAGAGCAGCCTTAACGAGGGAATTCAAGTCCTGGTGTCGGGGGCCCCTGGCAAGCTCATCTTTCACCTGAGAACTCAGTCCCGCCTTGAACAAAGCTTGCACAGGTTGAGAATCTAAGGTCCACCCAAGTTTATGAATCAGCATAGCAAATTGAGACCAGTACTCCCTCACAGTTGAGTTCCCCTGCCGGAGATCCAATAGCTGCTGCTGAGTCACATCCTCCTCAGATCCAGATGAAAACATAATGTCCATGGCTTCCCAGAATTGCTTGAGATCGCTGAGCGCAGCATTGTGGCTAGCAAGCAGTGGCCGTACCCAATCTCAAGCTGCCCCCGTCAAATGGCCTATAAGGTACCCCACTTTGTCAGCATCCCCAGCAAAAGCAGCTCCTTGCAGTTCCAGGGCATACTGCATGTCAAGTTTGAAGCCAGTGTATAATCTGGGGTCCCCATTGAATTTGCTTACCAGAGTGAAAGTCTGGTTCAGTGAGGCCCCTCCAGAAGCTCCTGCTGATCTGGCCCTGGCTTCTTCCAAGCGAACTCTTAACTCCTGTGATGTAGCCAATAAATCATTCCTCTCTTTTTCCAGCTGTGCAAGGCGAGCCTCCATCCTTCTTTTCCCCTTGCCGACACTCTCCTCTCGAGTGCTCATTAGCTGGGTTTTATAGAGTTAGAGCAATCTGTAAGCGTGCCTTCTCCCTCCGTGCTTGCTGGACTTAGCAGAAACACTCTCGAGGCCAGACGCCATAAATTCCTTTATTGCTTTCTGACAAGATTACATGCAGAATAAACAAAGCGACCCGTCTCTCACGAGGCGTTGCTCTAACTACTTTCTCTTTTCCCTCTCTCTCGAGACCAGCAGAGCCAACGGCCCAGCCCCTTCCGTCTTTCCCTGTGACGTGGATCCCCCTCTCTCTGAAGCACCCCTTCCTCTCCAGACTCACTGCTCCCTTCTCTGTCCTCTGAGGACTCACTGCTAACCAGTGGAGACCTCTCCCTGTACCCTCTGATTCTTTCCTCCCTTGCTGCCTGCAGTTCCCTGACAGCACTTAAAGGAAGAGAGAAAAGAGATAGAGAGAAAGAAGAAAGAAAGAAAAAGAAAACATAAAAAATCCTACTGAAAATAGTTTGTTTGTTTGTTCAGAAAAGAGAAGGAAAAGAAAAAAAAACCATTGTAATAAGTAAATAGAAAAAGGGGGAAGTGGGGATGGAAAAGTAGATATATATATAAATTCTTTAATGATAAATTTAAAAAAACTTTTTTTAAAAAAAGAGAAAAATGAGTAATAATAATGAAAATGAGTAAATGAGTAAGAAGTGAATAGAAATGGATGAATAATGAGTAATAATGTATTAATAAAGAAGGGAGGGTTGTGCGTATAACTAAAGAAGAAGGAGGAGGAGGGAGAGAGAGAGAGAGAGAGAGAGAGAGAGGGAAGGGAACAAGAAAAAGGGGCAGTTTGAATTCTCCCGTGGGACCCCCAGGGCTTGGTGTGGGGTCCCTAGATGAGGGCTGAGGTGGCGGTTCCAGGAAATGGGCTCCAGTGGTTCAGGCCGCCTACCTGGGTTCATAGGGCTTTAAAATACGGATAAGAAATGGACTGAAAATAAACTCAATAACAGAAAGCATGGTTCTTGCTGTGCCCCCCTGCACTGGCAGGGGAGGGTCCACGCCGCGTTCTTCTAGCCCCCAGCCGGTCCCCGGTGCGCGGCTCCTCTGCTCTTTTGCTCCAGCCGCTGGTGATATTGGCTTGGGGTCGGAGCTGGGCTAGGTGGGGCGTTCCCTCCGGGCTTCCCTGTCTCTCCCGATCCCCTCCTATCCTTACCAATACAGTCGTACCTTGGATCCCAAACGCATTGCGACTCGAATGTTTTGGCTTCCCAAAGCCACAAACTCGGAAGTGAGTGTTCCGGTTTGTGAATGTTCTTTGGAGCCCAAATGTCCGATGGGGCTTCCGCAGCTTCGGATTGAGTGCAGGAAGCTCCTGCAGCCAATCGGAAGCTGCGCCTTGGTTTCCGAAGGTTTTGGAAGTCAAACGGACTTCTGGCATGGATTCCGTTTGACTTCCGAGGTACCACTGTATGTCTTCTCGGAGCAGGGGCAATCCCATTGCCGCCTTCAGTTCTGGTAAAGCTAAGAATTGCTTGTGCAGATCTTGATGCCTTCAAGGCCGAGGCTGTCATCTGATGAGACCCAGTACTCCTATCAGAGAAGCAAATCCTCAAATACAGTCATACCTCTTCTTCCACTCGGTTCAGGTTACGTCTTTTCAGGTTGCGTCCTGCGGCGACCCGGAAGTAACGGAACGGGTTACTTCCAGGTTTCGCTGCTCTCGCATGTGGAGACGCTCAGAATGACATCACGCGCATGCGCAGAAGCAGCAAATCGCGACCCCCACACGCGCAGACGTGGCTTGCGTTCTGCTCATGATGCGAACGGGGCTCCGGAACGGATCCCGTTCGCAACCAGAGGTACCACTGTAGTGCCTGACTTGTTCAATGGCTTGTCCATTTCGGAGCCATTTCTGCTTCCTGGGCTGTGCCCCCAATACTACGGCTTTGGTCTTGGAATAATTTCTATTCAAATCTTTGTTACGACACAGTCTCCCAAAGTTCTTTAGTAATCGCCTCATACCCACCTGCGTTTGTGCTAACAACACCGTATCGTTGGCCTGTAGCAAAATGGATACATTCTGGGATAAAACTGAAACAGGGAAATATCTGGCCATTTGGGTTCCTTTATTACATCACTAACATAAATGTTAAACAGCAGAATTTTAGAAAGTATTTCAAAGTGTTTAAAATGATTTAGGAATTACAAGGTTAACTTTAAAAAAAAGAAATTAAATAAGTTTTACAAGCCTGTATGTGTAACTGCTGATGATGTTGGGGGGTGGGGGGTGGCGGCAGCTGTGGTTGTAAGACTCCCTTAAAACTGATTTACAGTGCGGGCTCTTGGGGATTGAAAGGGCACATAAAAAGGCCTTGCCCCAAATTAAAGAATAACCAACAGTCAAACAATTAAAAAAACCAGCTTGTGGAGCTCAGATGAACAAGTCCCACTTTGGTGCAACTTGACCGGAATGACATGCACAGATGCTCCCTTCTTTTTCTCAGTGATAGCAGCTCTTTTGGCTGAGGTGCGGCATGCAGCTGAAACAGTATTTAAGGAAGCTCAAGTATTCTGTGTGAAGCTCTGGGAGCTTGAAGAGAAACTCCAGGCGTTGCCAGCAACACTCCAGGAGCCGCAAGCCAGAGGTATTTTTGAGAATCCTGTCTTCACATGGCCCTCCCTCCCAATGGGTTTCAAGTCCCATCATCCCTGATGAGCGCTGGCCATGTTGGCTGGGGCTTAGGGGCGTCCCACCACAGTCTGGAGCCCAGTTCAGTGCGCCTTTGTGGGCAGCTGGTAGCCATGCCAGGGTCGCCTTCGCTGCCTGGAAGGGGTGGCCTCCCCCCCACCCCCACCCCATGCGCAGGAGACCAGAGGCCAGTAGCAGACTGCGCATGTGCTGCCTCCTTGTGTGCCCATTTTCTTGCCAAAAAGAATAAAAATACAGCATATGGTTGCACATACCAGGCACCAATGTTAATGGTGGTTCTTTGGCTTTTCCTTCAGGTGAGGAACACGAGGAGGAGGAGAAGGAAAAATAAAGAAAATGGGAGGGGGGATATATATTTCCCTATATATTTCTATTATTAGTTCTATGTATTGCTTCTTTATTTAATAAAATTTATTTTAAAAAGCCTGCAAAGTGGTTTACCAAAACAAAAAACAAACAACCCACCACAGCAGTAAAATCAAGAAAAATCAACAATCCTACTTTAAAACATACAAAAGCTAAAATATTAAAAGAGATGAAAATTCTAGGTATGCTTGCCTCAACAAGAATGCTTTTAGCAGGTGCCTGAAAAGCGTCTAGCAAAGGCACGTGCTTTGTTGCAAGAGGCGGGGAGTTCCAAAGGGCAGGTGCTGCCACACTAAACCATGCAGTACAGATATTCTGCGGAACCTGTGGTAGCGCTTGAAACTGTGAGAATTCCAGCTCCATGATTGCAGTCATGGGATTGTTGTCTATGTTTTGACTCCACAGAGTGGGAAGTGACGTCGACAGGATGTTTGTGTTCCTAGAATCATAGAATAGAATCATAGAATCATAGAGTTGGAAGAGGCCACAAGGGCCATCGAGTCCAACCCCCTGCCAAGCAGGAAACACCATCAGAGCACTCCTGACATACGGTTGTCAAGGCTCTGCTTAAAGACCTCCAAAGAAGGAGACTCCACCACACTCCTTGGCAGCAAATTCCACTGTCGAACAGCTCTTACTGTCAGGAAGTTCTTCCTAATGTTTAGGTGGAATCTTCTTTCTTGTCGTTTGGATCCATTGCTCCGTGTCCGCTTCTGTGGAGCAGCAGAAAACAACCTTTCTCCCTCCTCTATGTGACATCCTTTTATATATTTGAACATGGCTATCATATCACCCCTTAACCTCCTCTTCTCCAGGCTAAACCTGCCCAGCTCCCTTAGCCGTTCCTCATAAGGCATCGTTTCCAGGCCTTTGACCATTTTGGTTGCCCTCCTCTGGACACGTTCCAGTTTGTCAGTGTCCTTCTTGAACTGTGGTGCCCAGAACTGGACACAGTACTCCAGGTGAGGTCTGACCAGAGCAGAATACAGTGGCACTATTACTTCCCTTGATCTAGATGCTATACTCCTATTGATGCAGCCCAGAATTGCATTGGCTTTTTTAGCTGCCGCGTCACACTGTTGACTCATGTCAAGTTTGTGGTCAACCAAGACTCCTAGTGTTCCTGTGTTCTGTGAAGTGGGACTATTGTCCTTTGTTCTTTTTCTCTTTGCTGTCTTATGCTAGAGAGAGAGGGAGCCATGTTGCAGTGCTCCGTGTGTGTGTTCACATGTAAATCAAGTCGATTAGCCAAAATGCTGAGTTGCTGAGGTCTGTCACGCAGGATGCCCAAACCCTGCGGATCCCTAAGTGTGCCGGTGTCGCTTGGCATCGGTCGCTGTGATGTTCGGGCTGAAGAAAGCTTATGAAGCTCCCAAACGATCGGCCAGGAGGGAGGGAACATGCCAATCAGGCACGTGTCCCTGCCAGGGTGCTACTCGAGTGTAGGCTGAACTCCTGACAGAAACTACGGAAGGGGAGGTTTTAGTCATGGGGATTTCACCATGCTCTGAAAAGGAAAACATTGATTTCAACAGCAGGCCTGCACAGCAGCAATCTACTCGCCTGCGAGTCTCATCATGATCAGTGGGACTTCTTCCCGAGCCGGCCGTGCATGAGATGGGCTGCACCCCTTGCACCCAACTTGGACCTAAAACTCTGCACAAGCCTGCACCAGAGAAGAGTGGAGCTGGAAGGGACCCCTGAGGGTCATCAAGCCAACCCCCTGGGGCAATGCAGGAATCTCAAGTAGACTATCCCTGACCGATGGCCCCCCGTCTTCTGTTTTTCCTCTCAGCCAGGACCCACAACAACGGAGACTGGAGGTGGGGGGAAAGATAAATTTTGAGGAGGGAAAGGCAATGGGGCCGATTTGTCAGGCGCACACAGGCACAGCTTGAGGACTTTACGCAGAGAGGAACCCCACACGGGAGACACAGATACACAAGCACACAGAAGTCAATAACCCAAGAGTGGCTTCTAAGTGGGGGGTTGGCTGAGGACAGGGTGGGGCGGAAACATGTGGAGCTTTGCAGAGGGGAGGCAGAAAGCGTTTGTCAGAGGGAAACTCACTTTCCCTGTTTAGAAACCGGCCAAGATCCCTTCTGCCTTTGCAGCGCTGCCCCCAAAGTGACCCTTTCAATCCACTTGGTAGTCCAGCTGTAGGCGCTGGTCTTCCAGGCAGAATGAAAGGCGCACCCACCCATCCCGCTTCCTTCCTCTCCCCTTCCTGCCCCCCTCCGTTCTTTGCTCACCTGCCTCCTTCCCGTCCTCTCCCCTGCCTGCCTCCTCCAGCCGGGAGCGCCCACCCACGACCCCCAGCTTCCCAAGCCACCAGTGAATGCCCCCCCCCCCCGCAGGATGACACCCAGTGCGGACCGCCCCCACCCTGCTCCGCCACTGCTCTGGAAGAAGCTGTTCTGCTGAGAGCAGGACATCTCTGAAGACTCGGCTGGGGTTCTGTAATCTCTGGTGATACATCCCACTGGCTGAGGTGTGGTGAGCTGCAGACTGACTCCCACAAGTCACCAGCTGAGAGGTCCATGGTCCAGATGCCACTACACCCCTAGGTGCTGAAAAGTACCAACTTGAATGGCTCTGAAAGGAAATCAGACAAATTCAACCTTGAGATTTCTATGCTGTCCATCGGACTGGGTTGCCCCAGCCATTCTGGGCGCTGCCAGCAAATTGAAACATCCAAAACAGTAAAACACCCCCAAATCTTTCCTGTACCGAAGCCAATTGGATTGACTGTTGAATCTTCTTCCAAGTACTTTGGAAAGGACAGGAGCTTTCCCTGCACTTGAGAGCAGTCAGCTAACGTAGGGGTACAGGCCAGGCCACAGGCCACTCCCAGCTCCATCCCGTCACCTCAGCATCGGCCGCCTGAGGCAGCTGCCTCACTCTGGCTCATCAGAGGTCCGGCCCTGCTTGGGAATATGAGTGGGAGAGGGCCATTGCACTCAAGTCCTGCTTATGGGCTTGTTGTGAGCCTCTGCTGGGCAACTATGGGGAACAAGGTGCTGGACTAGATCATCCATTGGTCTAATCCAGAAGGACTGTTCTGACATCCGGGGTGGACTGGAGGCAACTCCAACTTGCAAAAAGCCCTGGAACACCAAGAATTGCAGACTCCCACACTCGCAAGCAAATGAGCTATTGCTTCGCTCCTTAAACCAAAAGAAAAAAACAAACCCACGTCCAGTAGCAAACAGACCAATGAAAGTTGCATTTTTGCGTGGGTAGGAAGGGTGTCATTTTCCTTTGGCTGATTTAGGTCCTCGGCTTTTAGACTCCAGAACTGGCACAAACAGGGATGGAACTCTGCTTCAGTTCAAAGGGAGGTATGATTGGCAGGCAAGGTGACACAGCCAGTTATGTGGAAGGGAGGAGGAGGAGGGTGGGGAGGTGTAGCACGTGTAGACACAAAGTCAGAAAAGCTAAAGCACAGAATGAACTCAGGCTTGATAGAGAGGTTAAAAGCAACAAAAAAGGCTTTTATGGGTATGTTCGTAGCAAAAGGAAGAACAAAGAAACAGTGGGGTCACTCACAGGAGAAGATGGTGAAATGCAAACAGGGGACACAGAAAGGGCTGAACTCCTCAATGCCTTCTTTGCCTCAGTCTTCTCCGATAAAGAAAACAATGCCCGACCTGAAGAATTTGGAGCAAATGATTCAGCAGAGGAAACACAGCCCAGAATAACTAAGGAGATAGTACAAGAATACTTGGCTAGTTTAGATGTATTCAAGTCTCCAGGGCCAGATGAACTGCATCCAAGAGTATTAAAAGAACTGGCAGATAATAATAATAATAATAATAATAATAATAATAATAATTAAAAAAAATTATTTATACCCCGCCCTCCCCAGGGCGGCTAACAACAGTCAAAACAATCCAAAATTCTAAAAGCTTTTCACCATAAAATCAATCGAAAACAAATTGATGGCAACCAGCAAGCAAGACCCTGTGCAGATTGCCAGAGGAGGGGGTCAGGCTGCGCTCTGACCAAAGGCCTGGTGGAACAGCTCTGTCTTACAGGCCCTGCGGAAAGATGTCAAGTCCCGCAGGGCCCTAGTCTCTTGTGACAGAGCGTTCCACCAGATTGGTACCACAGCCGAGAAAGCCCTGGCTCTAGTTGAGGCCAGCCTAACCTCTCTGAGGTCCTGGGACCTTCAGGATGTTTTTATTTGCAGACCATAGGTTTCTCTGTGGGGCATACCAGGAGAGGCGGTCCCGTAGGTACGAGGGTCCTAGGCCGTATAGGGCTTTAAAGGTTAAAACCAGCACCTTAAACCTGATCCTGTACTCCACCGGGAGCCAGTGCAGCTGGTATAGTACCGGATGAATGTGATCTCGCAGCGACGAGCCCATAAGGAGTCTCGCTGCGGCATTCTGCACCCGCTGGAGTTTCTGGGTCAGTCTCAAGGGCAGCCCCACGTAGAGCGAGTTACAATAATCCAGTCTGGAGGTGACCGTCGCATGGATCACAGGGGCGGGGCCCAGACTGACTCACCATCACCAGAGCTTAAGAGGCCTCACGGACGATGCTGGCACTAGTTGCACCCCCGCAAGAGATGGGAGTTGCCCCCTCAATCCCATATCGCCCCGTCCCAGCCAGAGGACCTCTGTCTTCGAAGGATTTAACTTCAACCGGCTCCCACGTAACCATCCAGCCACAGCTTCCAGGCATCTGGTCAGTGTGTCTGGGGCCGAGTCAGGATGGCCATCCATCAACAGATAGAACCACTGGCAGCCATCTTTGAGAATTCCTGGAGAACAGGCGAAGTCCCGGCAGAATGGAGGAGGGCAAATGTTGTCCCTATTTTCAAAAAGGGGGAAAGAGAGGACCCAAATAATTACTGCCCAGTCAGTCTGACATCAATACCAGGGAAGATTCTGGAGCAGATCATTAAGCAAACAGTCTGTGAACACCTAGAAAGGAATGCTGTGATCACCAATAGTCAGCATGGATTTCTGAAAAATAAGTCATGTCAGACTAACCTGATCTCGTTTTTTGACAGAATTACAAGCCTGGTAGATGAAGGGAACGCAGTGGATGTAGCCTACCTTGATTTCAGCAAGGCATTCGACAAGGTGCCCCATGATATTCTTGTAAAGAAGCTGGTAAAATGCGGTCTTGACTATGCTACCACTCAGTGGATTTGTAACTGGCTGACTGACCGGACCCAAAGGGTCGTCTCTATCAACGACTTAGATGATGGACTCAAGGGCATCCTGATCAAATTTGCAGATGACACCAAACTGGGAAGGGGTGGCTAACACCCCAGAGGACAGGATCACACTTCAAAATGACCTTGACAGATTAGAGAACTGGGCAAAAACAAACAAGATGAATTTTAACAGGGAGAAATGTAAAGTATTGCACTTGGGCAAAAAAAAAATGTGAGGCACAAATACAAGATGGGTGACACCTGGCTTGAGAGCAGTACATGTGAAAAGGATCTAGGAGTCTTGGTTGACCACAAACTTGACATGAGCCAACAGTGTGACGCGGCAGCTAAAAAAGCCAATGCAATTCTGGGCTGCATCAATAGGAGTATAGCATCTAGATCAAGGGAAGTAATAGTGCCACTGTATTCTGCTCTGGTCAGACCTCACCTGGAGTACTGTGTCCAGTTCTGGGCACCACAGTTCAAGAAGGACACTGACAAACTGGAACGTGTCCAGAGGAGGGCAACCAAAATGGTCAAAGGCCTGGAAATGATGCCTTATGAGGAACGGCTAAGGGAGCTGGGCATGTTTAGCCTGGAGAAGAGGAGGTTAAGGGGTGATATGATAGCCATGTTCAAATATATAAAAGGATGTCACATAGAGGAGGGAGAAAGGTTGCTTTCTGCTGCTCCACAGAAGCGGACACGGAGCAATGGATCCAAACGTCAAGAAAGAAGATTCCACCTAAACATTAGGAAGAACTTCCTGACAGTAAGAGCTGTTCGACAGTGGAATTTGCTGCCAAGGAGTGTGGTGGAGTCTCCTTCTTTGGAGGGCTTTAAGCAGAGGCTTGACAGCCATATGTCAGGAGTGCTCTGATGGTGTTTCCTGCTTGGCAGGGGGTTGGACTCGATGGCCCTTGTGGTCTCTTCCAACTCTATGATTCTACGATTCTATGAGGTCACAAGGGAGGAAAGAGCTCTGCACCTCAGCTCGGAATTCTTTCGGAAGAGTGGAGGGGAACAGATGAAACCTTTCTTCCCTTTCAGTCTCCCCCCCCCCCCTTTTTCATTTTTTCCCTTTTTTTAGAATATGCTATACGGAATTTCCGAGGGGGAAATTCGCTAGGGATCTTGCCTTCCCAGAAACCCCTCCACATAGCTGGGGCGTGAGACAATGAGCTCGAGAAAGCCCTTTCCTTCCCCTGTCGCACCAAGCACCACATCTTTTTCTATTAATGAAAGACCCTGCTTCCCTCTTTCTGGTATGAAACCGTATCAATATGAACGGGGACTTGGGCATGAACTCTGTGTTTACATACTGCTGCGTATAGCCCAATCAAAAGCATCGGATTTGCACAGCTAGCCAATAGCACTTAGCGCTTAGCGGCCTCTAGTGGACAGAATCTTACCGCTGCCTGTTTCCGTTCTGCAGAGCAGCGGAGCTTCGCCAGCTTGACTGAGCTCCTGAGTGGCCGCCTGCTGAGAGAACAATGGACTCAGTCCATCAAAAGCCCATTAACTGGTTTCTATTGCCAAAAGTGATCCTTTGTTGCAAGAAATCTGTCAAGCCACTTCCCTTATGGACTGCCCGCTTAGGAAAAGCCCATCACTTCAGAAAAAATATAGTAGCCTCACACCCCGGATTTTTCCTCATCAATGCCAACTCACCCATAGAGGCAGAATAGGAAGCCAGCCCTCCAGGACTTGCTCCTCTGCTGTAAACATAGTTAAAGTTGAGCTGCCGCTAGTAAGACCAAGCACTGGGCGCCTCTCACAGAATCAAAGGCTAAAATTGGGTCGAGTGCTTCTCTCCAGAATCTCTTTCCAGGATTATGGCTTCACATGCCTCCTTCTAATAGCAAATTCATCTGGGGAGACCCGGCAGACGGCGGCCAAACACATGGGAAGCACATTTGGTGGTGGGGAATAAGAGGGTGCTGCTCCACAAACCTTAAAAAGCACCCTCTCCAATGGCATGGCACTTGGATGACCCTGTGGTTCTACCCCTGGGGCTGAGGGTGATGAAACAATTCCTGAGACAGCTAAAGTGCTGGTGGTGAGAAACCCACTTCAAATGAGACCAAACACGGGTTAGAGCTCAACGCCGAGCCTACCAAGTGGCGATAGCGACGGTGAGGAGGACCATTGTTGCTGGCTCTGTTGGTGAAAACAGTACCAGGAGACTCTTTCAGGTGGTTCATAGTCCAAGATCTCCTGTAATGACTCCTGTCATGAGTTTTTCTGCAGATAAAAAGAGGCAGACTCCACCAAGGTAGGAGGGTGCCAGAGCTCTGCCTAGTCAGAGACATAGGATGGCTTGCCAGTTCCCGGGGCCACGTGGAGGAGGGGGTAGGAGGGAGGGAAACAGACGGAGTATGCATGCGCATTTGACTGCCTAATGGCATCCACATCACCCAGGGGATCACAGCCGCAGAGATAAGAAAAGAAGAGCCACGCCATTGTCTGGAGATGTCACTTACCTGATCGCATGGACAAGCCATTGTCATCGGACCCCAGTGATGGAAGCGTGCAGCTGTACTGAGACAGCACCAGGTGCTGAAATTGTGCGCCTCTAACAATTTTGTGCCTGGGGCAACTGCCCCGCAGCCCCGCAGCCCACTACGCCACTGGGGCTAGTCAAGTAAAGTGAAGTTGATCCTCCACTGTGGGTTACTTTTGTTCAAAGCAAGATTCTTCTGGAGGGAGAGGATGTTGCAAAGTAAGTCAGAGGCAAAGCAGCCCAAAGCCAGGTTCTGTGTTTGCACACATGATTTGCAGTGAGCCAAGAGCTGAATTGCTGCTGTTGTTTCATAGCCCAGAACAGCAGGTGTAGGCGAAAGGTCTAAAGTTAGACAACCAGGTCTTGGTCAAGGCATCCGCTGACCAGCAGGCCATAGAGAAGAGGAACGTCAGCATTTCAACTCTGAGCCAAAAGTTTGGCTTTTGCTATTTTTGGACACCCTTGGTCATGAGCCAAGTGTGATTCTCGAACTGTGAATGCTGACTTTGCCAAATCCATACAGGCCCTTTTCATCTCTCATGCTCAGGAAGTAGCAGCCACAGCTCAGGAGAGGATTTTTCATTTGCTCCTTTTCCATGGGGTGGGGAAAACGCAACACTTTTAATCTTGTCTTATTTTTATGCAAATTGGGTGGTCCAAAAGAAGGAGACTTATATCTGCACCCTCTCTTTAGCACAGATGGCCTGCAGGAGAATTTCCTGTCCTTAAAAGTAAAATGGAACTTTTTTGGCAGTGCAAGTGCAGGGAAGGCATTGTCTGCCACGTTTGCATTGAAGGCAGAGCTTGGGGGGGGGGCAGGTATGTTCAGCAGAGGGCAACCAAGATTATCAAGGGGCTGGAGCAACTCCCAGATGAGAAGCTAAAACATTTGGGGCTTTCTAGTTTAGGGGGAAATGAGTAAGGGAGGACACGGTCAGGGGTACACGCCTGGTGTAGAGAAAGTGGAATGTTCACAAGGCTGAGGGACTAGGCAAGACCAAGGCTATTTCAAAACCAGTTTTTAGGTGCATGTAGCTTTGTGCTCTATAGCTTTTAGCCCAATATTGATTGATGGGGAATGTGTGGGGATGTTCAGGGATGCAAGAGAGGATATATTGTGAGATTATATCCTAATCCAACTTGTGCTAACAAGTTCCCAAAATATCAGCAGAGTTTATAACATTCCCGCTTTTAAGTTCGCAACGGTAACGTCTGCAGAGGTTCGCTAGAACCTCTATAATAATTACTCTGGTAATTTCCCCCTTTTGATCCCTCTTAAAATACAAGACACGACACAGTCTTTATAAAAGAGTTTACTCACGTTCTGTTCACAATATGATCCCAGAAGGCAGACAGGCTTAAAAAGGTAAAATACAGACTTCCGGGTTGAGCGCCATCGGTTATGGCGGCTTCCCTCTGAACAGCGGAGGGGAGAGCTCTGAGAAAGACGGGGTTTTACCGCTGCGGCGACGCGGTGAACCCATGAAATCGTAGGCGGAGGAAGCTTACGACCGTGGGACTCGGCGGGCACCATTAGTGCTTCCCCCAAACATCTCTGGAGCCCAGTAAGGGTCCCGGAGTGTGGCGGGGGTTGGCGCGGTGCTGAGAGTCGATCGCTACTTCCTTGGAGCGACGTCGCACAGCTGTAATCGGAGAGCGCTCAGCTTCTTCTTGGGACAATTTGGATTATAAAAAGAAGTACCCGTGAGTAGGGGAAATAAAGAAATTTTAAAGGATATAAGCACATAAATTTGGAAAAGAATTGGGACTTAAAGCAAAGAACGTAAATTTGGAACCGAAGTGGTAAGGTCTAAACAGGAAGTCAGCCTTCCGCCTGTAAATAGTTGAAAGCAAAGACTTCGTGCGCTAAAATCTAAAAAGGGATTTAAAGGACTAAAATCTGACGTCTTGGGAAGGATCTACCCCCCCTCGGGAGGCAGGGAAAGAGGGGGGAAGTTTTGAAACTTTTATTACCTGCGTGGAAAAGAGGCTTTTAATATCGGAAATCACCGCTCGGACCCCTAGTCCTGAGCTGTCAAACTGAAAGCAAAGCCTCGGAAAGAGATCGCGGAAATTGATTAAGGGAATTTTACTGCTGCAAATGGACTAATTTTGTTATTGAGGACTTTGGATATTTTAGAAGGGACAATATTGCTACTAAGTTGTTGTGAGGGAAAAGATGAGAGACATTTTAACTTTTTCCTCCTTGTGACTACTGTGTCCCCCTGGTGGGCATTGAGACTGTTACAAAGTAAACAAAGTAACTGAGGAATTTTCCACTGTTTCTCTTTCGAAGCTGATAATAAGTTGCAGCTGCAAAGTGGCCTTGAGATAATCTGGTATGTTATGGCAGAGGGAAAAGGGAAAATAGACCAGTTTCAAGAGGAAACTACGAGGTCTGGCAAATCTTTTCTCATGGGAAGGAGAGGATCTATACCTGAATCAACAGGAAGTGCCTCTGCACAACCTAAATTAAAAGTGATGTCTTCAACAGAAGAACTTATAAGTGCAGGATTTGCAAAACTTCAAGGATCAATAGACAAATTGACAGAAGAGGTTGCAGAAACAAATAAAAGGGTAGCAGAAGCATCAACTAAAATCGACCAGAATACTGTAAGTATTAAGCAAAATACAGACTCAATTAAAGAATTGCTGGAGGAATCTGCCAAAACAAGAAAGATAGCAGAAGAAGCAAGGGAGGCCGTAGCTGCTACAGAGGAAAGAATACCACCGATCAACAGACAACTGGAGGACCATAGAGCAAGATTTTCTATGATTGAACTGAAAGATAAGCTAACTAATCTTAGAATCAGAGGAGTGCCGGAAATTGAAAAAGAGGGTCTAAGTGATCTCCTTACACAAGAGTTTGCAAAATTTTGGGAACTGGACTTGGAAAAAGAAGAATTTAAGATAGTAAGTGCCTTTCGACTCGGCAAAACAAGTAGAAGAATAAAAATAAGAGACTGTTTGATAACGTTCAGATCCAAAGAGGAAAGGGATAAGATTTTGGGACTGCACTTCCAAAAACCGCTGGAAATTAATGAATTAAGAGCTGAAATTTTCAAAGATATCCCAAAACACCTTTTGGACCTTAGGTCCAATTACAGAGACTTGGCCACTCAGTTGAGAAAGAACAATATTATCTTCAGGTGGGAATTCCCTGAAGGACTTTCTTTCAGCATTAAAGGAAGAAAAATAAAGATAAGATCAGTGGAAGACAAAGACAAATTTTTGAAAGACTACGAGGAGGAGCTACAGAAAGAAACTTTAGAAGGACAAGACCCGTCGGACCTACTAGAGAGGAGAAGGAAGGACGCTGCAAAAGCAATATTGAAATTGAACTTGGACAAGAAGACACCACCGGGATCGGAAGATAACGAGGACACTTTGGGAGCATCTGGAGGGACATAACAGAATAAACGCATCATGTCTCTGCAACTATTAAGCTGGAATTGTAACGGTTTGAACTCGGTCAGAAAAAGGAAATCGATCTTTCACATATTAAAAAAGGAACAATTGGACTTGATTTGTTTACAGGTAACACATGTGACTAGGCTCCATAGGAAAATTTTAAGTAATAAAAGATTGGGCCAAGAATTTATCTCATCGGACAAGGTCAAAAAAAGAGGAGTAGTAATATATGCTAAAGAGAGCCTATCACCAAAGTTTATTTTTAAGGATGAACAAGGAAGATATTTGGCAATTGAAATCCAGTATCATGGACAGAAGTATTTGATAGTAGGTGTATATGCACCAAATGAAGGAAAATCCGAATTCTTTAAAAAGTTGCATGAGACATTGACAGACTATTTGGAGTACAATGTGATTCTGATGGGAGATATGAATGGAGTAGTTTCTACAAACATGGACAAGGCACAACGGCAGGTAGTCACCAAAGATGGGAGACTACCGAAAACTTTTTTTGAATTGACTGATAACTTGGACTTGATTGATAATTGGAGAACTAAAAACCCTTTAGGAAGAGAGGGAACCTTCTTTTCTGAAGCCAAAATGACTTGGACACGAATTGACCAAATTTGGATCACTAGAGGATTGGCACCGAAGACAAAAAAAGTGGAAATCTGCCCAAAGACTTGCTCCGACCATAATGCAGTAAAGATGGTGATGAACTTACTACCAACTGGTTCTTTTAGATGGAGGATGAATGACACTCTGTTTAGAGATGAGGAAATAACCAAGAAGGCCCAGAAAACGCTGAAAGATTATTTTGAGATAAATTTGAACACTACTGTGGAGAAAAGAACAGTTTGGGACGCAAGCAAAGCTGTTATGAGAGGGTTCTTGATACAACAAAATGCACTCAAGAAGAGATTACAACAGGAAAAGAGAGATAAGATTTTGGAAAAGATCAAGGAAGGAGAAAAGAGATTGAGAACAAAACCAAAATCACAGGAAATTTTAAGAGAGATAACGTTATATCAAGTTCAATATATGCAAATGATAAACCAAGAGATTGAATGGAAGATTAGACAAATGAGACAAAGAACTTTTGATTCAGCAAATAAATGTGGGAAGTTATTGGCGTGGCAAATGAAGAAGAGACAGAAAATACGATAACGAATTTGGAAGTGGAAGGAAGAATTATACAGAACCCAGCTGAAATTAGGAGTGCTTTTCAAAAATATTTTAAACAGCTATATTCTCAGCAACCACAGAAGGAAGTGGATATAGAGGAATTTTTGAAAGTGAATGGGCTACCGAAAATATCTCAAGAAAACAGATCTAAATTGAGTTATAAAATAACAGAACAAGAGGTTGAGCGTGCCATTCAGAATATGCAGTTGTGTAAATCTCCAGGACCCGATGGGCTGACTTCGAGATATTATAAAACATTGAAAGACTGGTTGATTCAGCCCTTGAAGGAAGTCTGTAATGACATACTACAGGGGAAAAGGGCACCTGAAACGTGGAAAGAAGCTTTTGTGACACTTATACCAAAGACAGAATCTGAAAAGCACCAACTTAAGAACTACTGCCCTATATCATTGCTTAATGTGGATTACAAAATTTTTGCAGACATTTTGGCTAGAAGATTAAAGAAAGTTTTAGTAGAGGAGATTCACAAGGATCAAGCAGGCTTTCTTCCAGGAAGGCACTTATCTGACAATGTGAGGAATATAATAGACATTTTGGAACTTTTACAGGAAAAGATAAACACAAAAGCAGTTTTGATATTTGTGGACGCGGAGAAAGCCTTCGATAATATTTCTTGGAGTTTTATGAAGAAGAATCTCCAAGGAATGGGGGTAGGCCAAGAATTTGAAAATGGTATAGGTGCAATCTATTCTGAACAAAAAGCTAGACTAATTGTTAGCAATGTTGTGACAGAGGAGTTCAGAATAGAAAAAGGAACATGACAAGGCTGCCCAATTTCCCCATTCCTTTTTGTATCAGTCCTGGAGGTGTTGTTGAACATGATAAGAAAGGACCAATTGGTCAGAGGGATACAGGTCGGAGCTAAACAGTATAAATTAAGAGCATTCACAGATGACTTAGTTTTGACATTACAGGAGCCAGAATCTAGTGTGAAAAGAGTTTTAGAACTGATTCAGGAGTTTGGTCAATTGGCAGGGTTTAAATTGAACAAGACGAAAACAAAGGTTTTGGAAAAGAACTTAACAGATATTGAGAAAGAGAGGTTTCAGAATGAGACAGGGCTGACAGTGGTTAAAAAAGTAAAGTATTTGGGAATTACTATGACAGCAAAAAATGGGAATTTATATAAA